>NW_027715665.1:0-14380 GCF_054177405.1 Leptonychotes weddellii | reverse complement strand
TTGCTTCCCTTGCCTTTGGCGGTGTTTCTAGGAAGAAGTTGCTGCGGCTGAGGTCGAAGCATTGCTGCCTGTGTTCTCCTTTAGGATTTTGATGGACTCCTGTCTCAAATTTAGGTCTTTCAACAATTTTGAGTCTATTTTTGTGTGTGGTGTAAGGAAATGGTCCAGTTTCATTCTTCTGCATGTGGCTGTCCAATTTTCCCAACACGATTTGTTGAAGAGACTGTCTTTTTTCCATTGGACATTCTTTCCTGCTTTGTCAAAGGTTAGTTGACCATAGAGTTGAGGGTCCATTTCTGGGCTCTCTATTCTGTTCCACTGATCTATGTGTCTGTTTTTGTGCCAGTACCATACTGTCTTGATGATTACAGCTTTGTAATTAGAGCTTGAAGTCCGGAATTGTGATGCCACCAGCTTTGCTTTTCTTTTTCAACATTCCTCTGGCTATTCGGGGTTTTTCTGGTTCCATACAAATTTTAGGATCAATGCACAGAAACCAGTGGCATTCCTATACACCAACAACAAGACAGAAGAAAGAGAAATTAAGGAGTCGATCCCATTTACAATTGTGCCCAACCACTTTTAAAAGAACCAGGATCAAATGTCTGGAGGCTGAGTGACAACCAGCCCTGACAGGAAGACTACGATACCATGCTTGGCTTGGGCCTGCAGAGAGGGGCCAGGAGGTGAGGAGACATGGGCACAGGCAGGAGAAGTCACAGGGAGAATGGGTCCTATAGGCTCAGCATCCTGGGGCGGAGGGAGAGAGTAGACAAGGGGGTGAGGACAGAGGGAAACAGCTGGGCTGGGAGAGCTGTGCTCAGGTTGGCGGGGCTCCAAGTCTTAGAGTTGTCACTAGGAGGCTTGGGTCCTTAGACAATAACACCCTCCCTCCCCAAATCCATAAATGCCAGGATAGACTCCTAGCAGCCTCATTAAGGGCCAATTCTGGTTTAAAACCTCCTTTATATTATAGGGTAAGTAAATACCAAGCAAGGATTAGATCTCTTGGGGTGAAAGGGCATGAGAACACTGTGAATCTAAAGTGCGAACAGACCCCTCTCTACCCTTTGCTTGCCAGAGAAAGATCCTGTGAATAAAGTAAGCACATGGGACCTTCTTTCTCTTTGCCAGTTGGAGCTCCTGTAAGCCCACCTCTGCTCCATGGGATTCTGCCACCTGGAGGGTTTGGCTCTGCTCCTGGGCTCATTTCCCAGGGTCTCCAGGCTTCAGGATTATGTCCTGACTCCCTCTAGCAAGGCTGGGCATCAGGAATGCAGGGCTAAATGCTTCCACTTCTTTCTTTCAGTCTAGTTGCAACATTCTTTTAAGTTGGAGGAGGAGAGAGTTACAAGAAGGAAGCAAATGGGATACACAACTTATGCTACTTTCTGATTTTGCTGAGGAAGGGCTGGGCCCTTCCTCTTCTTTTTAACAGACTAAAATAAAAAGGCAACAAAAAGGCAGTGCCGGCGGCATTTGGCAGCCTGGGGTGTATGTTAAGAGAACACTGTGCTGCTCCATTTCTTCTTCAAACTAGTCAGCCTTGGCTAATAGTTGTGCAATCTTGACCTGTCCATCACGCCTGTTAGTCTTGTCTCAGATTTAATTTATTTTTAAACCTTACTGGCAAGGCAGGTATGCTAATATTTTCTGAAACATTCTTTACCCATCCCCACAATTAGGCTTCTTTACTATTAAAGAAAAATTCTTTAAAGTCTGTATCTAATATCTCAAATGACTGTGAAAGAAATCTTACTGCTTTGTCCTCCCTACCAATCCAGATCCTAGTCCTGCTTCTACAGGACACTGTTTTATTTAGAGTCACGGTGTTGTTGAGAATGTTAACCCCTACATCACTTGATCCGCACTTTGAAAAAACCTGCAGTAGAATTTCCCTTAGACCTAAGCACAGGAATCTTTTTACTTCTTTTTAACTAGTACATTTTTATAGATGATAATGTGATTCTTATAACAATCACATTTCTTTTTCACTTTGGCACAGCTCAAGTAGAGTAATTGTGTCAAACCCTGCAACATATCTCTTGTGGACCAATTTTCAGATTGGTCTCATCACTACCTATCTGTGTGTGTGTGTGTGTGTGTGTGTGTGTGTGTGTCCTGGAAGGAAATAACTCCAGGTTTCAAAGTTTCAACTCCAGGTTTCAAATTCAAACAGTGAATTTGAGTGTTCATAATGTCTCTTTTTGCATGTCTATATTTTGTAATTTTTGTGGGTGTTGAGTAATATAACATTGCTTTTATACTGAGAGAAAATTAACAAAAGAACTTAAATAGTAAACTAAAGCATGGAAGAAAATGTGTGAAAATTCTGTCTCAGTGAATTTTCCTATTAACAGAAATTTCGTTGTTTTAACCTAATCTACTTTTGTTGGCCATTTACATCATTCCATTGTTCTCAAACAATCTTTTCCCCCCAACTTTTCAGTATTGTAAGAAGTAAAGAACATAAGTAATTAGCTTTTTTAAAAAAAGGAACCACTTATAACAACCAGATAAAAATGCTTAGGATGCAGAGAGAGCTACAAAGTCACCTCGTGGTGTACACACCAAGATCCCCAACCCTAAAGAAAACAGTCATTGTGGCTTACTCATTTTCATATAAATATTATTTCACCAATTTGCCTACTGATCAAATTACTTTGAAACTAAATGCCTAAGCACATTTTATATTTGGTCAATTTGTATTTGGTGAAATTTCATTTAGCCAAATTGTTTTTGGTCAAATTATCTGCTGCAGTTTGTGAAAATTGAAACGTCTTAGCATTTCAAGTCAGGGCTTGATATGCTGATAATTCACAAAAGCACTGGACTCTGAAGCAAAGAGGATGCTTTCGTCCGTTCTGAAAGCCAGTTCAGTCTACCTTCTGGAATATGCCCACCACTCAATATAATGGCTTGTTCCAATATTTCAGAGACAAGCAAGAGTTACATTCTGTAGTGAGGAGTATACATTCTCCAACAGGTATGTGGCTCTCATGGAATGTTGGACAAATAGAAACTAGAAACTATTCCCCTTTTCCATCACTTAAGGTGACCAGTTAGCCCATAATGAGCCTTGAGGCTGCTCTGGCTATAACTGACTTAAGACTTTTTACCTGGTTCTAATGCAAGAAAAGAGTGTGCTATGATCTCACTAAAGTCTGAAGTGACACTAAAACTTTGCAATAAAAAAGACTTCATCCTTCAAGATGTTGAGTTTCCAGGGAAGTTGTCACAAAGCTAAATGAATGATGGAGGCTTCTAGTGGATGTAATGCTCATGTTCACAGCAGCTTGCCTTTGAGAAGGAGGTTAAGGGATAGGCTTAGAGTTTGGTTTCCTAAATGGCTGGTATGCAAAGGTGACTTGGAGAAGATAGAGTCTTTTTGTTGTTCATAAAAAGTCTTTTTGAGCCACATTGCCATTCTTAAAACCCTGCACATCCTGATGCTGGGATTTCGAGGTCCTTTTGCCTCTAGTATCGAAACACTCTACCTGCCCCGGCATAGTTTTAGAGCTATATAAAAACAAAATCATCATCAACAACAACAACAAAACAAAACCCATCCGTGTAGACCTAGCAGATCTGTGGATTGGAAAATAGCCCTGGAATCTAGGGTCCTATCCTAACTATGCAGCAAAATTCCTGAGTAGGATGGGACAAGTCCTTGATTGCTTTGCTCCTTAGTTTTCTCTATCCATCTAGTCATCCACCCTTCTGAGAGATAATCATTAAGCACCAGGACCCTGTGGAGACAAAAATAAGTAGAACCTGGTTCCTTTATCAAGATCCTTGGAATTTAGGGAAAAAGACAAAAATCAAAGGTTATAATGCAGTGTGGTAAGTATGGCATTGGAAGTGTGCAGAGAGTGCTAAGATAGCAAAGGCAAGTAACACCAGATCCCACTTGGAGGTGGGGAGGAGGGTCGGGGACCACTTGGAAGAGCTGATGTCTTCTGGAAGCTTGAACTCTATAAAATGAGAGGGGGCCATTAGTCGATCTATAAGAACAGTTCTAGGTATTCTTAATGTTAATTGAAGAGCTACTCATTTGAGCTCCTCATATAGGGAGAAGCTTTCTAGAGCTGCAACAAAAGAAACAGAAGATATAAATAAATTTGCCTAATTTATCCATGACTGCTTACACCCTAAAGAATGGTCTAGATCTGAAGACTTCCTTCTTAATGTGCTTCACCAAGAAAATGTTGGCTCCCAGGATCTTCCTATCACTTATTTACCTGCAGTCATTTTAGGGGTATCTGGTCTTCATGCCATGCCAGTCACCTCTACAGCAGCTCCCCTTCCTTCACCCAACAGCTCCTTCCTCTGAACATTTCCTTGTAATAAGCTGTGTAGTCTTTTTTCTCTAGGTGGAGTCACTCAAGTGTTATAATATTCACAGAGAAGCAATCACCAAACTTTGTCTTCATTTCTGGGTACATGGCCCGAAAGTTAGTTGTTCACTAGATATCTCTGGTTACCATTTGACTTTAACTTAAACAATACCTCACTTTGCTAGAAGTGATCTGCTCCAAATCTGAAGTAATTATAGACCCAGGTGCAAATTTACAAAAAAAAAGTTTAAAAATCATAAGCAGACAAATCATTTCAATTTCTAGCATACATTGTCTGTTCCCTTCCCAATGTCTACTTTTTCCTCTTCTTTCTCCTAAGAGAATTCCAATTTGGTCGAGGGTGGATGCTAGTTAGCCCGTCAATCCCGTGAGTTCTAGCCCACTAGTCAGAGGTTGGTTTGGGCAAGGCAATTCTGGGCCCCGAGGGGGAAGTTGGCTGAAGTGGGGGGTGGGGTAGGCGTGGAAAAGGTTTCCTTTCCCTAAAAGAGACACAGAAGGAGATGTTCTCTCCTCTTTCTTGGAACATTGCTGTGTCTGGGATGTGCCTCCGGAACCACTACAACCACAATGCCACCAGCTGGAGGATGAAGCCAAGTGCGGAAGAAAGCAGATCAGGTAGAATTACCCGGGAGTAAAACCGGGCCTGAAGTGTTGTGCCTGGACTCTATCCTCCTTGGAACCTCTTTGTTCTATGACACAGTATATTGCCTTACTGCTTTAGCCACGATGACTCGGGATTTTCAATTATTTGCAACCAAAAGCCTCCTAACTAACAGGCAAGTATGCACTGAAGTTTATGCACTCTGTTCACAGAACATTATGTCGGGCATTTAGTTCTAGGAAATAGGCTTATCTGATTTCCCAGTTCTAGGAAACAGGCTCATCTGATTGCCCAGTTCATGGCAGATTAGAAATAGCACGTTAGAAGTGGAGAAAGGGGCTGTTAGAAGCAGGCAGCCAGACAGGGAAGGAAGACGCAGAAACCGGAAGCTCGGATGGAGCAGTGGGATTATTTAATGTTGGGGCAAACAAGCCCTCCCACCTCCCAGCTCAGGTGGAAGTCAGAGTACATCTCAGTGACTAATGTAATGATGACCGCGCGTCATCAAGGGAAGTTTGCTTTCTGTTCAGTGTATTGTTTTAGATGGGGGATGAGGCTGATTAATATTCCTAAATATTTCTTCATAAACAAGGAAAAGGTTAAATGATTAAAGGGATAAGCTTATCTGAAAAGGCACACAGAGAACAAACTCATTCCCTTGCTGTGCTCAACTGATGAGTGCTATACATATATGCAAATAGAATCTGTTAGAAGTTTGCTTTGTCCAGAGAAAAGGGAGGGTGAAAAATGGGGCAGGATTTTTATTGCTGCAAAGAACAGCTCATTGGGTCCCCATGAGAAGCCCCGCAGAGGAGAAGCAAAGCTTGTCCGTAAGGACCTGGTGCTGCTCTTCTGCAAGTTAACTTCATTTTGTTTCAATGGCTCAGCGAGCCTGGCTAAGCTGTTTCCTCAGAAGCCTGCCAGTAGGAAGTAAATAAGCTGCTTGACTCTCCTCCTAGAGGGGGTTGAGCACTTGTAATTAAAATGTAAATAATTCTCCGGGCCAACAGCTTGTAGACAAAAATGACTGGAAAGATCACAAGCACTAATACTACACCACGCCAAACAGGTTCTAAGTCTTTGCCCAAATGCTAAGCCCACCAGTTGATTTAGTTGTCTCGGTGAGAAATAACTCAAAATAAGTCATTTGCAACCGTGTGTATGGGAAACCAGCTGGTTGCCATTCTCCTCTGACTCCAGGGTCGAAAATTGAGGGTGGCTTGTTTCCCCAGTTCCCTGGGGCCTGGACAACTCAGAACACAAGTGTTGAGATGAGCCCAGGGCTTCTCAGCAACCATCTGGCGAATCTGTGGCCCCACACCCCTCCCACCTCTTGGACTGGGAGAGGAGCCCCATGCTGTGGAGCTGTGGGCTTAGCCTCGCTCCCCACTTGCCTGCCCCTGTCCTGCTCCAAAGCAGATGTGCTGTCTCTACGAGCCTCTGCCCCTCAGGATGTTACTTGGGTTTTAAAATTATCCTTTGTTTGAGGAGTACCCTGAAACTTAAATAATATGCAAATATAAGCTAAATATAAGAGAAAACCTAATACTACATTTTCTAATTACCATCAAATATCCATGCAGTTTATACAGAGTAGGTACTCATAATTTTTAAAAATTAATAATAAGTGATTTATCAACCTGAGTACTATGTGAGAGAAATACATAAAGAATGAAAGAATTTTATTAAGAACAAAACAGACTATTTAGATTAATTGGTTTCCAGAGGCATTTTTTCCCCTCCTCCTACTGCATTGCCATTCATACTGAGATTGTTACTGGAAATTATCATCATCATTGTTATTATTATTAGCCAACATTTTGGGATTGTGCTAAATGCTTTACATTTGTGGTTTCATTTTATTATCAACAGCAAGCATACAATTATTAAACCCTATTTACAGGTGGAGAAAATGAGGCTTAGAGCTGTAAGGTCATTTACCTGGAGACATAGCCTGAGGCAGCGGTTGGAATACCAGTCAAATATAAGTCTGTTCCAGTGCCAAAGCCCTAGCCACTAGGTAGTTATTGATGGTAGTTGTACTGAATTTTTCCAAGATTTTCCCTAGTTTTTTTTTTAAATAAAGGGGACTTAAGAATCTCTCACTTGCATTCTAATATGTTGCTTTAAAGGTGAGAGGAGGCTAGAATCATGGTTAATATGCAGACAATGGTGAGAAATTATGTATGCTCATGAAGTGTCTCATGTGTTTGTCACAGCAGAGAAAAGACTGAGACGTGATTTTAGGGTCATCAAAATGTAATTGAGTCCAATGGTAGTGTTCTCCAATTCAACATTCTAAATAATTTTCAATAAATTAAATAATTTTCCTTAAATGCTTACTTGATTTTTAAAGTTCATTAAAAAAAACTGATTTAAAGCTTTTCTTACATCTACATTCATTCTTGTTTTAAAGTCATTCATTTGGTTAGCATTTATTGCTTTCATAATGTCTAAGCAATACCATGGCTGCTGTGGAAAGTTATGACACCAGAGGCTGGTCTTCATACAGTCCATCTTGGAGTGTCCTGCTTTCATTCTTGATTACCTAGTTTGGGTTCACAAGGTGAACCAGATACCAGGTTTCATTTGTGATCTCCAGGTGGGTCCCACCTGCACTGCCTTTGGGATATATAAGCTAGTTCAGGTGCTTATATTTTAGAGTACTGTTTCTCCATATTAATTTAAATATATATACATATGGCTGGGTAACATATATACATTACAAAATACATGCTTGCTATTCCAGCAGTACATGCTCAGGGGAAAAAAATATTAAATAAAAAGAAGCACAGGGGTGCCGCAACTCTTGGTTTCGGCTCAGGTCATGATCTCAGTCTTGAGATCAAGCCAACGTTGGGCTCCGTGCTCAGCGGGGAATCTACTTAAGACTCTCTCTGCCCCTCACCCTCCCCACCCCTCTTTCTCTCTGTCTCAAATAAAAATAAATAAATCTTTAAAAAAAAAAAAAAAAACTAGAAGCATAGGAAGCTGAAGTGCAAAATTTCAGAAGTTTTACCACCAAATATAATTTTTTTTTAAAGTTTAGTGTTTTGCCTTCCCTGTTTTGGAGTTGACTATTTTGTTTGGAAGAGTTCTTGACTCTGTCTCCCCCACGCTGGGGGGGACCTTCTCTTTCCTTCATTTTTAAAAAAATTTTAATAATTTATTTATTTACTTATTTGAGAGAGAGAATGAGAGAGAGAGATCATGAGCAGCAGGGAGGAGTAGGAGAGGCAGACTTCCCACTGAGCAAGGAGCCCTATGCGGGGCTTAATTCCAGGACCCTGGGATCATGACCTGAGCCGAAGGCAGACGCTTAACCGACTGAGTCACCCAGGTGCCCATCTTTCCTTCATTTTTTATCGACCCTGTTCTGCTCAATTTGATTCCCCTTCCAGGAACTTCTCTGGGTGGGGCCCTATCCCACAGTTTTGTGGATCTCCTTGTCTTACTCTTTCAGATCCCCAGTCGCTTCTTCTCTGTATCTTTTCATGCAGACACTGTGGTTTGCCTTCACCTTTTTTTACTTTGTGGTCTGTGGGAATACCTTGTACGCAGTTTGCTTGCATACATCATTCATGGGCTTTTGGTTTTTCTATTTAGTTGTTCTGTCTGTTTCTATGTAGAAATACAGAAAGATTAAAAAACTATGTCACTGTCCAGAACCTCTGTCCACTTGCAGGCTTCCCATTTTGAGTAACAAGGTAAAGCTACCTACAGATCAATGCCACTCTTATTTGGCCCCAACGGAGAAACAATGCTCTGCATACGATATGTTTGTCAGCCTTGGCTGCTCATCAGCAGGACCTTGGGGGCTATAAAAAGGCTGATGTCAGGGTCCTAACCCCAAGAAACTTTGATTTAATTGGCTTGGGATTGTGTGTTCCCCAGGTGGTTCCAATGTATAGCCAAAGTTGACAACCAGTAATAAGAAAAAATGATTTTTTTTTAATTATTATTTTTTAAAGATTTTATTTATTTATTTGACAGAGAGAGACACAGCGAGAGAGGGAACACAGGCAGGGGGGGTGGGAGAGGGAGAAGCAGGCTTCCCGCCGAGCAGGGAGCCCGATGCGGGGCTCGAACCCAGGACCCCGGGATCATGACCTGAGCCGAAGGCAGACGCTTATGTCTAAGCCACCCAGGCACCCCACAAATTATCTTTCTTTATTAAGTTCCTCTACCTGCTCACACCTTTTGCAAAAAGTCCTTTGGTTAATATTCTTTTTGTTCTACTTTGTAGTGTCTTTACCCTTTGGCTTCCTGACTGGTAGTTAATCAGTCATGTTACATTGACACAGGAATATCTTCACTGGCACTAAAATGTTCTCAAAAGGGCTGACATAGTCATTTTTAAATATATTTACTATACAAAAGTCAAAACTTTTAAATGTTTTGCCCAAGAGGAAATGCTCGCACACACCTCCCCCAACAAGTACAATGCTTGGCTATATATTCAAGATAAATCAATTTTTCAGAAGAAATAGCCGCCCCCTTCTGATTAGATTAACAAGAACCATAAAATGCCAACATGTAGGAAGGAGGAAGTGTTTGCTCTTCTCAGAATCCTCCGAATGGTGAAAAGACATTAAACAATTTACTATCATTTTGCTGTATACCTTAAACTTACACAGTGCTATATGTCAATTGTATCTCAATAAAACTGAACAAAAATTTAGTCAATTTAAACTATAAATATTGTTTTGAAGTATTACATTAAAAAGGAGCTTGAGAACAAAGTGGGTTTTTTGGAGGGGTGGCGATAATGTGCTATGGCTTCTTATGTACTATTCTCACCTGAGTGTATTATTTTTCTCTACATTTCCCCCTCGTTTTTTCTCTTTAACCAAAGGAAAAAGCATCTGAAATGTTATTTCTAATCTCTCATTTTTTTCATTACCTATCGACTAACTTCATTTGATATTAAAAGGGCACTAAACATTATTAAAATTACTTTTTGGAGGTACATTTTAAATTGTGCTGATGTGCTGCTAGGGTTCTTTTAGCTCCACAGTAGAAAGGAGTCAGTAGCTTCCACTACATTCCAGAATAACCAATGAGAAAACATACAGGAAAAAGAGATATCCCCGGCATAAAATATTTACGAGTAGCCTTAACAAGAAATATGCATGACCTATATGAAGACAATTATATAAATTTATTAAGAATATAAAGAAGATGAATAACAATAAAAGTTAGCATTTCTACTAACTTTTGCTAATTTCTGTTAACATTTCTGCGCATAGCGCCTGCTGTGCTTTCTCTTTCCCTGGGTCACCTCCTTATCTATGAAGCAGAGAAGCCCTGTCGTAGCCAGCACATGGCTCTCGAGCCTGCCTCAGTTTACTTAACTTCTCTGGGCTTTAGTTATAAAATCGGGAGAGGACCAATCTGTGCCTCACAGAATTGTTGTAAGATTTAATAAGGCGCTACAAATAAAGTGCTGAGAACAGTGCCTGGCACATAGCACCATAGGCACCATTATTAGAATCATGTTACAGAAGAAGAAAATGATAGCACAGAGGCTGGTGGCTTGCCTAACCTCATCCCGCAAGTAAGTGAATGGGATTCCTACACTGCCCTGTCCAACTCAACAGCTAAGACTCTAAATTCATTACGTGTTTGTTTCTAGATAAGAAGGCAATGACACTTGTTCCCATACTTTGTAGAGTCATTCTAGAGTTCATTATTTTAGAAGTAGAGAAAAAATGGGAGATAAGTCATACATGATTGCAGCAGAAATATAAACATCTTTATGTTAAAATAGAAGATAACGAGAGTGATGGAAATGTTCTCTATCTTGATTGTGGTGGTGGTTACACGACTATAATCCTAGCCAAAATTTTTTAAACTTCACACTTGAGAGAGAAATTTTTTAAAAATAATAAACAATTAAGTAAATAAATAAATAAATAAGTAAAAGCAATGAATTTTATGTGTGAAAATTATACTACAATAAAACCTGGAGGAAAAAAAAGAATATATAAAAAGGCAAGCAATCAACTAGGGGGAAATGTGCCCAAATATGGCAAAGAGGTAATATGTTTGCTATAGCACCAACCAGAGCTAGTTCTTCATATAACCTATGACCCCAATTCCAGTTCTGGGTATACACGTAGAAATAAGTGCTTATACCTGCCAAATGCATGTAGAGAATGCTCATGGCAGCCTTATTCATAATAGCTCCAAATTGCAAACAACCCAAATTTCCATGAACAAGAGAATGAGTAAATAAATTGTGGTATTTCCATACAATGGAAAACAACACAGCAATGAAAATGAGTGAACGGTACATGCAATGTGGACGAGTCTCCCAAACATCATGTTGAACGAAGAAGCCTGACACCAAATAGTACACACAGAGTGTTTCCATCGATAAGAAGTACAAAACAGGTCAACCTTATCTATGATGATGGAAGTTAAAATAGTGGCTACTTGGAGGTGTTTACTGCTGACTGGGAGGGGATGTGGGGGAGCCTCCGGGTGCTGGACATGTTCTACATCTTGACTGGGTGGTGATTACAGCAGGTGTACACATGTAAAAATTGGTTGAGCTAAGCACTTAAGATTGGTTTACTTTCCTGTATGTGAATTATACCTCAAAAAAAAAGATCTAATATGAATTAATAAGATGAACAAAGGACTTGAGGTCACAAAAGAAGAGATGGACTGACTTAACTCTTATGGACACAAGATGCATATTCCATCTCAGTAATCGTACATGTGCAAATGAAAAGTTATTTTTAAATTATAAAACCCATAGCTGAGCCAGATGAGGCTGTTTGGAGGAAGACTCTGAGGTGGGCAAATGATTACCAAGGAAGGTCTTATGTGGGATACCAGTAAGGGAGTGAGGCAAGTAGGATAAGGAAGGGGAAGAAGCCCAGCGAAGATGTCGTTTCAGGTAAGGTCTCATTCTCAGCCTGGTCCCATAGGGGTTCAGGAGTGTCAATGATGCTGCATAGTTTGTTCTGCCTCTAGGAAGTGAGCTGGGCTTTGGTACTCCTCTATCAGTCAGGGGGTGGCTACCTCACCCTCCCACACCACCGTGGCCCCATAGCCCAGGACTAGTTCTCTGAAGAAGGTTGCCAGTGAGTTATGTTAGGACAAAGTGTGCAGAAGTTGGGGGATGGGCATGCAGAAACAAAAAAGGGACGAGGTGGAGCCCTGATGGTGTCTGCAGCAATTGTGTTGATGACAGGTTGGAGGGGTTAGGAGCCAGAGGTATCATTTTGCCTGAGATTGAAATGACCAACTGTGACCAGTTGAGCAAGTAAAGAAATAAAGCCAGGAATGAATGAACGGTCGTTCCCCAAACTACTCTGTTTTTCCCATAACCTTCCTATACTTTTACATAAAATAGGTGCCTTGTAGTCAAGTTTAGCAGAAGGAAGACGTAGGAGATTATGGGCAAAGCAGGGAAGAATACATTTGTTCAGAAGACATTCAGATCCTCTTCAAATCTCAGAATCTGATGAGTCATGTATGTACCAAAGAGAAGCACCTGGGTTGTAAAATTGTGTTTGTTCTCTCTGGCAGGTCCATTTGGTCACCTTCAAGTCTTATCCGACCCTGCACGGTCATAGGCAGTCCTTTCTCTGCTGGGCTACTTTGCACTTGATCATATTGGATCTTAATGACATCCAGTGGTGCAGCAGGGCCAGCTGTTTTCCAGATGAGGAAAGCGAGGCCAGATGGGTTGAATCTTTGCTTCTCAATCTTCCCAGCACCTCATGACCACTTGTGGCAGTTTTGTAAACCATTATATGGAGTGCCTGGAAGGGGGGCCAATACGTGTTTTTTAAAAAACTCCAAAGGTGATCAGGAAGTACAGCTGGATTTGGAAACAAAGGGATTAAGTGATCTTCCCAGGGTCCTGAGGAAAGAAAGAAAATATACACAAACCATTAATGTTTTCATTCATCCACCCACTTATTTCTTTTTTTTTTTTTAAAGATTTTATTTATTTATTTGAGAGAGAGAATGAGAGCACAAGAGGGAAGAGGGTCAGAGGGAGAAGCAGACCCCCCGCTGAGCAGGGAACCCGATGCGGGACCCGATCCCGGGACTCCAGGATCATGACCTGAGCCGAAGGCAGTCGCTTAACCAACTGAGCCACCCAGGCGCCCCACCCACTTATTTCTTGAGCATTTATTTTGTGACAAGGATTCTGCTAAATACTGAGACTACAGCACAGACAAGACAGTCATAATCCCCATGGTCTCATAAAAGGGTATGATCCAGGGAAGGGATCAGGGTGTTGCGTCCATAGTTTCTAGGGCACCATTCAACGTTGTTGGGCAGACAAAGCCTGCGATGACCTTGGGGATGAGACAGATACTGAAGTAATAATTCCAAATGTGAAAACCTTATAAAACTGGAGCTTTAGTGTATCTGGGGAATGATAATGTCAATCATTTTCACATACAGGAGAGTCTCTGGTCATTTTAGGCTACCGGCACTGTCTTATTCTAAAGATAGTCAAAACTGCTAACTGGTTATATATAACAAGTGTTCTCTTTTATTAAAACATTACATAAGCAAATGGGTAGGTTGTTGCACAGAGATGCACCTGACCTTTGGATCTCAAATTCCACCAACTAGATTGAACTCTGTAGTGTGGGACTTTTTATAATTATCTAAGCAAAAGATAATCTTGCAGAGAATCTGCCTAGAGTCCAAACAGATATACAAGTCAACTTTTATTTCCATATTCTTTTATTTATTTTATTTTTTTAAAGACTTTATTTATTTATTTGACAGAGAGACACAGTGAGAGAGGGAACACAAGCAGGGGGAGTGGGAGACGGAGAAGCAGGCTTCCCGCTGAGCAGGGAGCCCGATGCGGGGCTCGATCCCAGGACCCTGGGACCATGACCTGAGCTGAAGGCAGACGCTTAACGACTGAGCCACCCAGGTGCCCTATTTCCATATTCTTTTAATGATGCAGTAGAGGACTGGGGAAAGTTTTTTGTTTCTTTCTTTGTTTTTTTGTTTTAGGTAAGATAGGTAGATATATGGTATTTGGTGAAGATGAGCACACAGATTTTAAGGTTTTAAGGCCTTTAGATAAGTATTCCCCCAAAGCAAGTGTGAGCAATTTGTCTGAGTCCTATAGCCCAGCACATGGTGAGGACAATGGGACTCACCTTTGCATGGGATTGGATTGTAACGGCCTCCTTGGAACAGGGCAACTCCATGGAGAGTCCAGGGAAGAGATCTGGGGCCCCCAATCCCAGCATGCTTTCCTTTATACAGCAGCTGTCAACACATATGCCATTTGCCCTATAAAATTGGTCTCTCTTTGTGTTTAAAAATATAATCTGTTTCTTTAAAGTATCAGCATATTTTCAGTAAGCCTCAAGATAATTCTAAAAAATGATTTAGTTTTCTAACACTATTCTTTTTTTTTTTTTTT
>NW_027715664.1:0-326 GCF_054177405.1 Leptonychotes weddellii | reverse complement strand
TCTCTCATGGTTCGTCTATCCCTCCGATTTCCCCCGCTTCATTCTTCCCCTCCTGCTACCTTCTTCTTCTTCTTTTTTTTTTCTTAACATATATTGCATTATTTGTTTCAGAGGTACAGATCTGAGGTTCAACAGTCTTGCACAATTCACTTTGCTGCCATTTTTATATATTTTTACTTATTCTTGCTTTTGGCACCTCCTTTTATTCCATAGGTGCATTAATCTATTTATACTGTAATTTTATCTAAGAATTCCAACATCTGGGATTGTTTCCAGTCTCAACCTAACTTCTGCCCCTCAACCTAGACATCCTCTCCTGTATTGTG
>NW_027715663.1:0-326 GCF_054177405.1 Leptonychotes weddellii | reverse complement strand
TGTTTAATAAGGGCTTATTAAGCACCTACTGCATGCAGGCTTTGTGCCCGGTGCTTAGCAATCCGTGGTGAGCCAGAGAGGTGGGATCAGGACCTGCTGGTGGCTCCCTGTCTAGAGGCAGTTAACAGGAAACCTGGCGCGAGCCAAGCTACTCATGCTGTTTGACAAAGTCCAAGTATGGGGAACGATCCTGAAAACAAGAGACTCCACAGCTGGCTCCTGCTAGTCTCTTTCATTTTGTTTATGGCAATCTTTATAATTGTGGGAATATTTCTGGGCTGGCTCCTGCTATTCTCTTTCATTTTGTTTATGGCAATCTTTATAAT
>NW_027715662.1:0-326 GCF_054177405.1 Leptonychotes weddellii | reverse complement strand
TTGTGCTGATGAATTTGATAAATTTCATGACAGTTGACAACATTTCTTTCAGATATTTTTGGCTGTGTTTTTAATGCTAATGCATGGCAATATAGAACACAGTAAAACTAGATGTGTTGCCAAGCACTAGAAGTACTTCATCTGTATAAAGAATTTCTAAAATTTTACCCAAGTAAAAGTTTAACATTGCAAATAAATTCTTCACCATTACAATGATGCTGTAGCCCTTGTAGCCTTAAAAAGGGGCTCCTAAAATAGGGAAGCTTCTTGGACAGCATTATGGTAAACAAAGTAAATAAATACCAGCATTTGACTGAACTGAAAGA
>NW_027715661.1:0-326 GCF_054177405.1 Leptonychotes weddellii | reverse complement strand
TTAGTTAGTTAGTTATTTTAAAAGATTTTATTTATTTATTTGTCAGAGAGAGAGAGCACAAGCAGGGGGAGCGGCAGGCAGAGGGAGAAGCAGGCTCCCGCTGAGTAAGGAGCCCGATGCGGGACTTGATCCCAGGACCCTGGGATGTAGGACTCGATTCCAGGGCCCTGGGATCATGACCTGAGCTGAAGGCAGATGCTTAACCAACTAAGCCGCCCAGGTGCCCCCCCAACTTCTTTCTCTTCCATGTGGCTATCCAGTTATTCCAGCACCATTCTTTTTACAGACTATTCTTCCCCATTGAATGTTCTTGGTACCCTTGTCCA
>NW_027715660.1:0-326 GCF_054177405.1 Leptonychotes weddellii | reverse complement strand
GCATTCATAGGTGTTAGGGGTTAGAACGCGGACATCTTTGGGGGCCATTCTTCTGCCTCCCGTGAGGGGGATAGCTAAGGAAAACAAAATATATTGAACGACAGGTGATATTAAGGGCAATAGAGAAAGGCAACGCGGGAGCGGGAACCGAGTATGCAGGACCTGTGTGTTCTTCTGTAAGGCTTGATCCGAGAAGGTCTCCTGATGAGGGGACAGCTGAGTAAAAATCTCTGAAAGATAAGGGAACTCACCATGAAGGTGTGTTCAGGGAAAGTGTTCCTGCAAAGAGAACAATTAGTGTCAAGTCCCCGAGGTGAGAGAGTGCT
>NW_027715659.1:0-326 GCF_054177405.1 Leptonychotes weddellii | reverse complement strand
ATGGCAGTCTGACTCAGCAGGGTGGCTGAACGGAGGGCTCTGGGCCTCAGTGGCCCATGTCTGAAGTCCGCTTCTCTTCCCTTCCTCCCTCCTCTGCCCCAGAGACGTCACCATTTGTTGGCTAACTCAGTGGTAGCCACGAGGTTGGGGGGAAGCTGGTGGCTGGGGGTGACCAGTTCAGGGGCTACCCAGGATCCATCTGAGGCATTTACGGTACCCCCCTCCCCGCCTGTGTTTTCACTTACATTGTTGCCAGAGTTCCAGAAGCCCACCACCCACCGAAATCCTACTCATCTTTTAAGAACCATTTTAGAGGGCGCCTGGGT
>NW_027715658.1:0-326 GCF_054177405.1 Leptonychotes weddellii | reverse complement strand
GAGGCTGTGCCTTGTCCGGGCCTGGTGTCCGGGCCTCACCACTCGGCTCCCCCATCCGACTCTGGGGCGGTGGTGCCGGGAAGGACCCTGGGCCCAGAGCACCGGAATTACAGGCCTGCCAGAGCCACTTACCATCTGGAGTAGTTTCTCCTCTTCTCCCTTCACCTCTGTTTTCCCCTCTGGAAAATGGTGTTGATGCTCCCGCGCGGTGGCTGATCGGAAACTTGAAACGAGCCAGGAGCTGGGCCGCAGCCCTCCCGGGAGAACGCGGGCAGCACTCCGTTGGACTGGGGGCCCCTGGCTGGCACTGGGGGGCAGGATGTCTC
>NW_027715657.1:0-326 GCF_054177405.1 Leptonychotes weddellii | reverse complement strand
GGCGAGAGTGGGCATCCTTGTTGTGTTCCTGATCTTAAGGGAAAGGCTCTCAGCTTTTCCCCACTGAGGATGATATTTGCTGTGGGGTTTTCATAGATGGATTTTATGAACTTGAGGAATATACCCCCTATCCCTATCCTCTGGAGAGTTTTAATCAGGAAAGGATGCTGTATTTTGTCAAATGCTTTTTCTGCATCAATTGAGAGGACCATATGGGCATATCTTAATAAAGAAAATGTATTTTTAATGTTGGTGGTAAATATGGCTTTAGAAGTCAGTAAGAATTTTTTTTCATTTTTGTTTTTCCAAATGTCATTACTGCTAGG
>NW_027715656.1:0-326 GCF_054177405.1 Leptonychotes weddellii | reverse complement strand
TGGAGTCCCGGGATCGAGTCCCGCATCGGGCTCCCTGCTCAGCAGGGAGTCTGCTTCTCCCTCTGACCCTCCTCCCTCTCATGCCCTCTGTCTCATTCTCTCTCAAATAAATAAAAATAAAATCTTTAAAAAAAAAAATCTAGAGGCATTTAGAGGAGCTTACACAGACGTCAAAAACAACTGGGATCTTAAACGTCTTTCAGTGTTTTGTGTTCAACATCTGTTCAACATCTGTGTTCAGCATCTGTTTTCATCAAGCCAAATTATACTGAGCATAAACAAACACAGCAGATCAGAGCATAAGCTTTAGTTAGCATAAGCACTGA
>NW_027715655.1:0-326 GCF_054177405.1 Leptonychotes weddellii | reverse complement strand
TTAGCCTGGTGATGGGTATTAAAGAGGGCACGTTCTGCATGGAGCACTGGGTATTATACTCAAACAATGAATCATGGAACACATCAAAAACTAATGATGTAATATATGGTGACTAACATAACATAATAAAAAAAAAAAAACATGGCATGCAGAGATTGTAATACTGAAACGGTTGACCAGTTGGCAGGTAGGCAGCATCCTGATACTACCGTCTAAATGTCAGCACTTCAGGGATGCAGCAAGTCTACAGTTGGCTTGTGAAAGATAGTTCTGGGTCTCATGAGTCATGTTCAAGCAAAGGATGAAAACTGAATGAAGAAGCTAAT
>NW_027715654.1:0-5620 GCF_054177405.1 Leptonychotes weddellii | reverse complement strand
TCTTACACCATCTCTCCAAGATAACTCACTGAAGTTTTGGCTCTTGGTCTCTCTCACCCATCCCATAGCCAGATAGAGAGTAATGTCAGTATGAAATGGTTGAACTATTATCACACACACTGAAGAGTTATGCTAACACACAGAGGTGTGCACTTGTGAGTAAGAGCAGCAATGAGATATTCTCCTGAATTCCCCACATCCTACTTTGGCTCTGAGGCACCTCCTCAGTCCTGTTGTATCTACATCTTGGGCTTTCTGAAAAACCTAGGACTCAGACTTTGGGTACTCACTAAAATGTTAAGCCTAACCAGTTATTATATGTGATGAAGATAGTTTCAAGTTATATTTGTCAAAAGCACTGTGAAGTTCTTATAAATGTATACATGTGACCTATAGCATGTGCTGAAACAAAGCATGCAGTAGTTGAAAGAAGTAAAGATATTTCAAAGAATTATTTAATGTCACCTTTTCTAGATGGCAGATGGAGCACATAGGGTTCTCATGGAAAGGCAAGGAGTTTGGCTGAGTCTCAGGGCACAGCTCCTGGCATATAATGAGTGTGCAGTAATATCAGGGTTTTTAAAAAATCCTATTGTAATTTTTAAAAAATCATTATTATTATTACTGTGTTCTTCATTAATGCTCACGGTGTTCTCATTAGCCTTATAGGTGGTCAGATGTGACAATGTCCTGAAGAACAGTGAAAGATGTACTTATAACTGGATACTACAAACTATTATGTATGTTATACTGAAAAACATATCAAACTTCTAGTTGGTCTGTCTGAAAATATCACATTAAAAACCACAAGCTGAGGTGAAGGCGGAAATGCGCACATGTCTTTAGAAAGTTGTAATAAGCAAAACTTTGCTAAAAGACTCAAAATCATATAATCTCACCACAAAGATTTTGATTACATAGGATCACATAATTGCAGTCTTTCTCTTTTCCTTTCCTGAAATAGAAAATCTTCTAAGAAATAGAACTTTTAAAACATAAGAATGATCTTTGCTGAGTTGTGGCCATTTCACCAAGATTTCTATGAATGAGTTGGATCGATTTACTGTTTGCTCTTCCCTGTCAGAGATCAGGTGTACTTTGAATGTTTTTATGACATTATTCTAGCTATCATTTTAGAAAAACTTCTTGGGGGGGAATAGCAAACAGAATGGGTAGACACCTATTGAGATGATTTTAGAAGATGAAAGAATTCGGGCATGTTTTGGGTCATTTTTCTAAGCCATGTCATTGCAGTCATGATCCCTCAGTAACACAAGTTGTTTGAGGCTGACCAACTGTGCTCTCTGAATACACAAAATCAAAGAAAATGGAACACTAGTTTTTAGAAGACATCTTAAGAATTTAGGTATAGGTCATGAGATGCTTTGTAGCTAATCTAATGGGCCCATCTTAATTATTGGATCTCTTCTGTAACAGGGGCAAACTAGGTAAATGTCCATGTATTTCTATTGGCAGATTGTTGGATTTCACCAAATTAGCATTATTTATCCATCTATTTTCAACTTACTCATCCATCCATCCATTTCATTGTATATTTATTCTCTTACCCATTTATTCACTATTAATTCAGCACATATTTGTAGAATATCTATCTATTATATAATTGGGAGAGGGTAAACTGTGAAAATAAATATGAATAAAACATGGTCACTGCCCTCAAAGATATCACATTTGTATTTACTTACAAGCTTGAACAAAACTGGTTTCTGTTTTTTTGCAGTTACAATCTTATTTGCCCTGCCTTCTCTATCTTTCCCCCACATTGACCTCATTGCCCACACTTTGGTCACTTTTGGGTCTAATCTTTGTAACTTTAGTGTCTCATGCCAATTTAAGTGTACTAACAATTAACTAAACTTCAGTGGTTCTCCAACTTTCTCTCACCCTGAAATGTCTAATACTAGAACAACACCCCACTTTCCTTTCGGGAGAATTATTTTTGCCCCACTGAATAATCTGTTTAATGTCTTATTAAATACAGTCTGCCAAACAAGGTACTTGGTGCTCTCCTAGCCAAAGAGTGAGTGTATGACTGAACTAGGCTAATCAGTTGTTCTTCCTGGAATTTATGTCACTAACAGCATGAAAAGGAAAAAGGTAGAGCTGAAATTCATGCAGGCAAGACTGTCTGTAGGTGCCCATAGCTGCATTGGTTCCTGTCCGATTCTCCTGCCTTCCCTTTGAATCTGTGAGGAACCCCACTCCCCTTCCCACACCCTGTACCCTACTCCCCATTGCCATTGATCTAATGAATTTCTTTACTGTGAGATCACCTGAGTTCCTTTCTATAGTTCCCAAACAGAAACCCCTCATTGATAGAATCTCTATTTGTGAAATCTTTGTATCCCAGGATTATGTGTAGGGTCTTGCCACTAACATTTTCGTGGAAACCCTGAAAAATATCTCATATGTGCTCACTATTCAGTCCTCTCGAGTTTATAATCATGCCTCTGGGCACCCCCTGAAGTGTCCCTGCCCACTGGAGCTCACCTCTGCTGCTCAACTACACTCTTCGTGTGTCAAAGCTGGTTCTGACTTCCTGGGACCTTCCCATACTGAAGCTACTCTCTGGTCTTTGCCAACATGGCACCAAGCTCTCCACTGATTGTACTGTTTTGCTATGTGGGTCTGCATTGTGCTGCCTCTTCGCGGTCTTACAGGTACTTAAATTGACTAGTGTTTCCTATTTTCATTTCAATTTCTTGCCCAGATAACTGAGACAGAAGTCCATGGGAGCTGGGCCTTGGAAAGATAGTAATTAAACAAAACTTTGTGTCATTACACCATGGTAGAGTGATTAAACCTGTTCTTTGTGAGCTAAACATGTTTCCTTTCATTCTAGCTGAGAGGTTTTGAAACAACTCTGTGAAATAGACATCTGCTCACCTGAATAATGCATTTGAGTCTCATTGAAGGTTTGCCTCAATGTCTAAAATATTTAACTGTTTAAAAGGTCAGGTGGGAAACACTTATGAATTAGATGATTATATTTGGAATTTTTCCCTTTTATGATATTGAATAATGTCCATTCTTTCTGGTTTATAAGTGTGCCAATTTCTGAGTCTTCTGGAACATTATTATTCTTTATCTAAATTGCCTCATGTATTCTGGATCATCATCCATTTCTATTTGCTTTGTTTAAAAATATGGTTACTACTTCCAATTACTTATCTTTTGTTCACCACAAGAAAAAAATATTCTATGGCTGTTGTATTAATCAAATAGAAGCAATTATAAAACACACAATGTTTTTAGATTTTTAAAAGTGTAATATCTCTTATTCTTTATCTCTCACAGTTTGCCTAATGAAGCATATTAGATTGTTTCTTGTGTCACTTGTTCAAATGTTTTAACTTCTGCATGGAATATTGATCCTTACCAATATAGAGTGTCCATTATTCATTCACATTTTCCTATTGATTTCCCATTGATTTTTGATTTTCAATTTCTTTCTTTTTTTGTTTTGTTTTATTTTTGATGGGGCTATACTTTAAAAATGTATAATTTTTAAATTAAAACATAAGTTTTATTTTAAAGTTTATTCTTTGTAGTAAGTTGAACAAATATGAAACTTGCTCTTTTCTATGTGTTGTCCTAAGAAGCCAAAGGAGGTCTGCTGGGGTATTGATGAGAAATAGACAGCTTGCTACAATTTCTTTCTATTTCATCTAGTTAGACTCTAGTCAGTATTTATATAAGCTTAGAAGAAATATAGCATTAATAGTTAATTATATACCATAGATTATTTGCCAACTCCACTAATTACCAAGTGTTTATTATGCTTCAACCAAGAATTCAGAACTGTGACTTAAGCTGTGAGAAAAGTCCAACCTGTTACCCAAATCTTATCCTTCAAATGCCAAGAAAGAGAGTTGGAGAGACAACTTATCATATATAAAATCATTGATGTACATAACAAAATGCACAAATTTAAACTCCCTGTGAGAAATGAACTCTAATGGTAGTGGAGTTATGAGTTGGGGGACATCAATGAAGAATGGAGTAGTGTGGAGTTGGCCTCATGGAATCTGTTTGATGTGAGGTTGTTGGGGCCCACCCAGATCACCTTCACCAGTTCAATTACCTGTCTCTCCATTGCTGAATGGGTGCTGCCTCTTCTACCAGGTCATTACTCCATACTCTCAGAGAACAGCCAGAGGTTAATGACTGACTGATCCAAGAAGACAAAAGGCCAACTCTTTGTGTTAAGAAGGAACCAACCCTGGGGTATCATTCCTGATTTAGAGCCCCTCATGGGAACAGATAGCCTGAGGTCCATTTCCAGTCAAGATGACCTCCTTGCTTGCTTTCTTACTATTTTGCTTCCCTTACTCCCCCTCTTCTAGAGCACTCCTCAACACATCACTCTTGCAAGAATCCTTCTCTCAGGATTTGATCTGAGAAAATTCTATCTAAGACAGTATCAGAAGTGGACCTGAGAAGCAGACTCTAAGAATGGAATTCCAGAAGTGGACCAATCACTGACCAGATGGCAATCAGGGCACCATCCCTGGTGGGAAGCAGGCGCTTGATAGTGCTGGCATGCTACAGCAGAGGGATTGCTAATACTTTCACCTGTGGTGAACTTTGGCAGGAAATAGATGAGAGGGGGTGCACTAGCTGGCAAAAAGTCAAAAAAAGCATTTGAGAATTTCAAGGGAATAGTACCCAAGACTACAGAATTGAATGCTTTGATAAGTGCCACTGATGCACTGAAGAGGGCAGGCTTAAGTATACCGACCCACAATTTAAAACAAAGTATGTGTGTTGGGAGCCTCCTTAGCTGCATCGACAGAAACAGTTATGTCCTGCAGACAGGAGACCAACAGAGCTGAGACCAGACACTTGATCTAATTGGAAGAATGACAGATTTTTCAAAGAAGACTTAATTTTGAACCTAGACGTTTCTTCCAAGCCAAAGTCCTGCCCTGATGGGGAAGAAGTGGGATCTGAGACTTATGACAATGTTCTTGAGGACTTCGACTCTCCTGATTGAAAATCTATGCAGAAATCTCAAATGAAACATTTCACAAGACAGCCAGTGGTTGCCCTGCTCTGGAGCTACCCTTATTTTTCCTCATGGCCACCAGAGAGAAAACCAGGGTTAAGGATCCACATGACCCTACTGGGAAGTGGGGGGTCTGCAAAAGGAGTAAAGAGCTCAGACCCTAACAGAGCCACAAGCCTCACCTTCACATGTTGGCAGGAGCCAGAAGGCAGATTTTCGGAGAGAGATTCTCTTCTAGGATGTAAATAAAGCAAATTAACCCATAAGGGACTTTAAATATGGCCGGGCAATTAATGTCTCTGCTATGATTATTTACAAGTTCTATTTTGGTATAATGTTCTGTGGATTATGGTGTTTTTCTGACTTTAGAAAAAAAATCCCATTAAGAGTTTCTTCAGTTGAGGGGTATGTGCACCCCAATGTTTAGAGCAGCAACGTCCACAATAACCAAACTGTGGAAAGAGCCAAGATGTCCATCAACAGATGAATGGATAAAGAAGATGTGGTATATATATATACAATGGAATATTAAGCAGCCATCAAAAGGAATGAGATCTTGCCATTTGCAATGACGTGGATGGAACTGGAGGG
>NW_027715653.1:0-326 GCF_054177405.1 Leptonychotes weddellii | reverse complement strand
GGAATGAACTTGTAAAAGGGTTTGCTCTTGCCCCAAAAGAGATGAGTGGGGGTGGTGGGGGCAGGGAAGAGGGGAGGAAGTTCATGAAAATTACTGAAAGGGAAATCAGAGGTGGATAAAACCGTAAGATAGAAGTTCCTTCTTTTTGGCAGGGGATATGCTCCCAGATCCCCCGTGGGCGCCTGAAATCACAGATAACTGTACATGATCTATGCATGCACACAGTTCAGTGATGGTACCAGGCTGGCAGTGGGACAAAGCACGACATTTGTCATTAGAGAGCAGAGCACAGCACGCCATGCAGGTGGCGAGAAGGCCCAGCAACT
>NW_027715652.1:0-326 GCF_054177405.1 Leptonychotes weddellii | reverse complement strand
TTGTAAATTAATAGATAAATGTTTAACAAGGGTTTCTGTTTTTAATTTCTAATATAATTTTTATTGATACAACCCATATAGACAAAGCTTTTTGGCGGGTCTTCAATCATTTTTAAGAGTGTAAACGGTCCTGAGACCAGTACGTTTAAGAAACAAGAAGTAGTTGCAACCTAACAGGCATGGAAGCCCTTGGAATTCCTCTTGGGTACATGGGGTCAGACAGCAGTGGGGTTTCCGGACCCCATTCCAAGAGTAGAGATTTCCAGTCCCGACCAGACAAGGCTTCCGCAACAGCTGAGTGGGCTGGATGTTGGGAGGCAGGTCTG
>NW_027715651.1:0-326 GCF_054177405.1 Leptonychotes weddellii | reverse complement strand
CCATACTGTTTTCCAGAGATGCTGCATCAGTTTGCCTTCCCACCAAGACCTTTCTCTGCATCTTTTCCAATATCTGTCATTTCCTGTGTTGTTAATTTTAGGCATTCTGACAAGTGTGAGGTGATACCACATTGTAGTTTTGATTCATATTTCCCTGATGATGACTGATGTTGAGCAGGTACATGCTAGGCTTTTAATATCTTTCCCATTTTAGTGAGAATTGTCTCAGGAACTGGTGGGATAGATGAATCATTTTTACACTCTAGGATTTAATAAACTTCTAGTTCTTGGCCTTGACATTCTCTTTCTCAACTGTTTGCATTTTG
>NW_027715650.1:0-326 GCF_054177405.1 Leptonychotes weddellii | reverse complement strand
TTTTTTTTTTTTAATTCTATTATGTTATGTTAATCACCATACATTACATCATTAGTTTTTGATGTAGTGTTCCATGATTCATTGTTTGCGTAGAACACCCAGTGCTCCATTCAGTCCGTGCCCTCTTTAATACCCATCACCAGGCTAATCCATCCCCCTACCCCCCTCCCCTCTAGAACCCTCAGTTTGTTTCTCAGAGTCCATAGTCTCTCATGGTTCCCCTCCCACTCCGATTTCCCCCCCTTCATTTTTCCCTTCCTGTTACCTCCTTCTTCTTCTTCTTCTTCTTTTTTTTTTTTTAACATATAATGTATTATTTGTTTCAG
>NW_027715649.1:0-326 GCF_054177405.1 Leptonychotes weddellii | reverse complement strand
TAATTTGTTCTCGGCTAGGCACTAACTAATAAAAAGGCAGAGGTGTGTGGATGGGCACGCTCAAAGTAAGAAATGTGAGTAAAAAACATGATTTTATAGTAATCGGATACTTTGTGGTCTCTGTATCTTATTCTTATTTTCCCCCACCCCTTGATTAGCAAGGAGACAGTTCCCTTCCCCCTCTTTAAATATTTATTTATTTAATTTTTTAAAAAGATTTTATTTATTTATTTGACAGACAGATAGAGAGCACAAGTAGGCAGAGAGGCAGGCAGAGGGGAGGGAGAAGCAGACTCTCCACTGAGCAGGGAGCCCGACGTGGGGCT
>NW_027715648.1:0-326 GCF_054177405.1 Leptonychotes weddellii | reverse complement strand
GGAGGATGAGGGCGAACCCTCAGAGGCCCACCCTGACAGGCCCCCGACCCCGTGGTGGGTCTGCCTCAGACAAGTTGCTCCCAAGTGACTCAGGCCAAGCTACTCCCTCCCAGAGTCTGCGCAGCTCCCTCGCTGAGCATGGATTTGCTCCCGGCATGTGGGAAGGGACACACGGTTGGAGTTTACGAAGCATTTGTGAGGCCCTGGTTCTGTGAGGACAGGGAAGCTCAGAGACCTACCGAGGTCAGACAGTAGGTGGTAGAGGCCGGGGTCAGAATCCGGCTTCTCTAGTTCTCATTCTCTATGTCGTTTTTGATTTTTTTTTT
>NW_027715647.1:0-326 GCF_054177405.1 Leptonychotes weddellii | reverse complement strand
GACCCAGACCCTTCACAGCCCACTTCCTGCCCACATTTTCTCCTTGGCACTTAACCTTCCCCAAAGGTGCTACCTGTCTCACTTATTTATCTTACTTATTGTCTTTTCCCACTGGAATGTCAGCTCCGTGAAGGAGGAATTCATTTTTGCTTTCTGCCCTGCTTCATGGTGCAGCTTTAATAAAAAATGTGATAAGTGAGTGAATGAGTGAATGAATGAATGAGCATTTGAATACCTAACCTTGGGCTAACCAAGGCGTGAGCTGCAGCCCTTTCTGCTATGGCTGGCTGTCTCCCTGGGTGTCTTTGACCAGCTGTGTCCCCCAG
>NW_027715646.1:0-326 GCF_054177405.1 Leptonychotes weddellii | reverse complement strand
GAGAACCCAGATTTCCCAAGTCCAAAGTCTTCCTCACATCTTCCCTTTATCTAAGTAACTCTGGCTTTGCCAGGTGAATCATAATGTGAGCTGCATAGAAACTGCCAGGTATTTTGTCTTTTTCTCCGCCATACCCACGTCAGTAAGAGCATCCAATGACTGAGGAACCCCGTTTGTAGAACAAATGGATCATAAGGAAATGAGTAGGAGGTGGTCTGATTGTGTCCTGCAGAGACGGTTTGGTGCTCGTCCCACCCATCCCTCCCTCTCAAGTGTCCCCTCAAGACGGACAGGGTGGCTCGATGCCCAGCATCAGTCAGGACCTG
>NW_027715645.1:0-326 GCF_054177405.1 Leptonychotes weddellii | reverse complement strand
CTGAGTGTTATGCACAATGAATCATGGAACACTACATCAAAAACTAATGATGTAATGTATGGTGATTAACATAACAAAAAATTTTAAAAAACACTAATGATGTATTGTATGGTGACTGACATAACACAATAAAAAAAAATGGATAGCATTATTGACACTATCAGCCAGTGAATTAAAAGCTCTGTTAGTTAAAAAAAAAGGGGGGCCTATTTTCAATTCAGAGTGACACTGTTCAAGATACAGGCATAACTGCCGTCTCTTCACTAATACTGTACTAAGATATATCACAGGATCTGGGAAAGTGTCTGATACTTAGAGTAAGCATT
>NW_027715644.1:0-326 GCF_054177405.1 Leptonychotes weddellii | reverse complement strand
TGTCTCTTTTTTTTTTTTTTAAGATTTATTTATTTATTTATTTGACAGAGAGAGATGCAGCAAGAGAGGGAACACAAGCAGGGGGAGTGGGAGAGGGAGAAGCAGGCTTCCCGCAGAGCAGGGAGCCCGATGCGGGGCTCGATCCCAGGACCCTGGGATCATGACCTGAGCTGAAGGCAGATGCTTAACGACTGAGCCATCCAGGCGCCCCTTTCAGTTACCTTTCTTATGGACTATCTCATCTACCTGATATCTTCACCTATTGCCTATTTCCTTTTCTGATTTGTAATTGATGATTCAGAGACTTCCTTATGCATAATTTGTTA
>NW_027715643.1:0-5620 GCF_054177405.1 Leptonychotes weddellii | reverse complement strand
ACTGAGCCACCCAGGCGCCCCTCTGCATCTGTCTTTTGAGTGCTTACTGTCTGCATCCCAAACTGGACACCCCGGGGGGCAGGGTGGGGCACGTCCAGCCCCCACATGCAATGTGGTTTGCTGGTTTTGTGCATCCTGGGTCGGCCTGCAGCTTTTGAAACATTTGGAATCATTGCTTACCTTTGGCATTTGGGTGATTGGATGTAAAACCTGGATTTCTGCCAGCATCCCAGTTGAGTGCCGTGACCCCAGGAGCTGCCCGAGCCCCCTTTCCCAGCAGTGCACGGGGACAGATGGCCCCCGAGGGCCTGCCACGTGCCAGCGCCTGTGGGAAGTGATGTAGGTGGTAGCGCGCTCCTTAGTCCTGCGTTTAACGTCAGTGCTCGGGTGCCCTGTGTCTGGGGGAGACCCCCACTGGCCTTTGAAAAGCTGTCTGTGCCGCCCTGGTTCTGACCCGCCACTTCTCGGGTCGGGGGTGGGGTCCAGTTGCCTGGAAACTCCGGCTCTAGCGCTCGTCCTGATTTTCTGGAGCTTTCTTCAGCTCTCTGAAGAGAGGTGGGAAATGGCCCTTGGATGTAGACTGGGGCGATCCTCTCCCAGGGGACGCTGGGCAGTGTCTGGGGACATCTGTGATTGTCACAACTGGGAGAGCTCCAGGCGGCACCGAGCAGGCGGGGAATGCTGCTCAGCCCCCCACAGTGCCCAGAGAGGGGGTCATGACTCACCAGCAGTGAGGGGCTGGCCTTGGCGGACGTGGTCCTGTCCAGCGCCCAGTAACAGGACATGTAGGTGGTCTCCAGGTGGGGCCCCGGTGCCCCTCTGAGGGAGGCCCTCCCTGCCCTCCTGCAGGCACTCGGAACGCGGTGCTCAACACGGAGGCCCGCACCATCGACGCGGACGTGCTGAGCCGTCGCTGCGTGCTCATGCGGCTGCTGGACTTCTCCTACGAGCAGTACCAGAAGGCCCTGCGGCAGTCGGCCGGCGCCGTGGTCATCATCCTGCCACGGGCCATGGCCGCCGTGCCCCAGGACGTCATCCGGGTGAGTCTGCACCCTCACCTTCCACGGAAGAAACAACACTGGGTTTGCAGTCAGCCAGGTGGCCTTGGGCAGGTTGCTTCACACTCCTGTGCCCTCTGCCCTTCAGGAAGCAGGACGGTGCCTGTTTGCCTTCATCATTGCTCCCTCCCGGCCAGACAGATCCTGTCTCTGAGGGACACTGGGCCGTGTCTGGGCACATCTGTGCTCATTAGGATTGGGGAGCTCCTGGCATCCAGCGGGTGGAGCTGGGGACGCTGCTCAGCTCCACCAGCGCCCAGGACGCCCCACAGAGAGTGACCCGCCGTTGTCCACAGTGACAGGGGAGGGGGCGTCTGATAGGATCCCCTGAGACGCCTCGGATGAAGATGCTTTTGCAGATGAGGAGCAGCTGTGGGGCAGTGGAGGGGAGTTCAGGCTTACCGAAGGCCAGCTTAGTGCCGGGCACCTTGTGCCCACTGTGTGTGTGGGTCCCTCCATCAGACCAGGGTGCCAGCATCCGCCGCCCACTCACAGAGGAGGGTGTGATGGCCAGTGGGGCTGGGAGCAGCCCCCGGTGACACCAGATCTGACCCCAGACCTGGCTGGCCCCCCTCGCCCGTTCTCCCAACCTGCTTCCTCCCCTGTGGGTACCGCCTGGGGGTCCCATGGGCATTGCCACCCCACCGGTTCCTCCGTCCTTGTCCTGTTTGTACTCTCGGCCTCTTTTCCAGCATGATCCTAGCCTTGTTAGCCAGCCCCAGAATAAGCATGCCTGCACTCTAGGGACAGCCCCTGGGCACCCCCTCCCCCAGGCTAGAAGCCCCTAAACATGTGTCTCTTCCACAGCAATTCATGGAGACCGAGCCTGAGATGCTGGCCATGGAGACGGTCGTCCCTGTATATTTTGCTGTGGAGGACGAGGCCCTGCTGTCCATCTATGAGCAGACGCAGGCCGCATCCGCCGCCCAGGGCTCCGCCTCGGCCGCCGAAGGTGGGCTCGGGCTGCAGGAGTGGGGCCGGCTATGGCCATGCCAGGCTGTTTGCGGGGCCCTGTCTCACGCGGGTCAGCAGGCCCTACCTCCCCCCCGCCCCGCTGCGCCACCGTCTCCGGGTCAAGGCCAAGACTCTGCATTTTGCAGCCCCCACCCCACCCCACCCCACCGTTGATCCCATGCAAACAAAACCTTGAGAACCACTAATTTGGAGGGAGGTGTTTTCCAGCTAGCCTCTGGGTGGTTTATGGAGCCTGTGGGCGTCTGTGGGGTTTGTCTGTCGCACTTGCTGAGGACACTCAGCGTCACCATCGTGCTGGAGCCCATCAGGGTGGGGCGGCAGCATCCTCCGGGAGAGGAGGACACAGGTTTCTCGTGCCCCCCGTGGACCGGGGACGTCCACGAGCTTGGCGCAGGGGCGGGTGGCTGTGGAGAATGGGCTAGCAGAAGTAGTCCAGGAAACGCCCCGGAAAAGACCCGCCTGACATCTCGTCCCCATGGAAGTGGCGGGCGGAGCAGGAGGCAGGCCCTGGGAGTCGCACCTGCCGGCCGGCCTGGGGCTGGGCAGCGGTCTCAGCAGCTCTCGCTCTGGTCGCCGGGCTCTTCCCCGTGCCCAGTCTCCACGTGCTCCAGGCCACGGGGTCGCTTCTGCGTACAGCTGGGCTTGGACCGAACCCCTACCGTCGGGGGCGTGGGGGCCACAGGGAGGCCGGCTCGGGCCTGGGAACCCCCAGGGCTTGGGCTGACCTCCCCCACCCGTCCTCAGTGCTGCTGCACACCGCCACCGCCAATGGCTTCCAGATGGTCACCAGCGGGGTCCAGAGCAAGGCCGTGAGTGACTGGCTCATCACCAGTGTGGAGGTGAGTGCCCGGCCCTGTCTGCCGCACTGGGGCCTGGGGAGGGGGCACCCAAGCTCCCTGAGCTCACCCCCCACCTGTTCCCCCCGCCCCGGAGGGAGCTTCTGATAGGGAAATTGGGTCGACTCTCCTGCCAGCCCATCTCCTATCTTCCACCGCCAGCCCCAGCCGCACACCGAGCCTCCTCATCCTGCCTCAGGGCCTTTGCACTGGCTGTCCCTGACTCAGAGAGAGCTCTCTCTCGCACAGTGGCTGCTCCTTCTCATCATGTTACTGTCCCTCCAGTGCTGCCTTCCCAGAAGTCCTCAGAACTTTCTGGGGCTACACAGCCCCTATTGTTCAGAGCTCCGCTGAGCTCTGGATGTGGAAGTATCCAATTAAAGCAACAAGCCAAACATGAAAGAGTTCAGCCTGTAATCACCTCTGGTGGTGGTGTAAGCAAGCGTCTAGGCCAGAGGAGACCCTGACTCTGCTGCTCTCTCCTCCCCCGTGTGGGGGGTCGGCCCTCTTGGCAGCTCCGGGGGGGGCGGGGCTGGACAGAAGGTTCTGGCAGTGGTGTGGACCCAGGGCGGGGAGGGCTAGGAGTGGGAAGCGGTGAGGTGGGGAGTGTCTGCTCTGTGGTGGTGTCACATCCAGTGTGGCCCCCACCCCAGTGAGGAGGTCTCCCCGGACACAGCCCGAGAGACGCTGGCAGAGCCCCCGGCCATGAAGGCACAGGGCGAGGGGCACAAACACGGGAAGAGCCCGGCCAGGGGCCGAGTGCTCAGTGGCAGCCCGCCGGCCTGCAGCGTGCCCGTGTGCCCCGAGTCTAGAGCGGGGGGCGGCCTCCCCTGGGAGTCCTCCAGGCAAGGCCTTTGTACACGCCTGGGCTCGGGCCCGAAAAGCCACAGGTTGGTTTGAACCTGGAGCCGGAGTCCCGTGCTGGCACGCTTGCCCTGTCCCTGGCTTCACTTTCTTTGAGTGATGGTCCCACTCGACCCATTTGGGAGCCGTGGGTCATCGGTTTCTTTCCCATCAGCCCAAGTGCCGGAGACGCTGAGACTTCGTCACGTGGTCTCTGTTGTGTCCCCGGAGCCTAACCTGGCGCCTGGTGCACAGCGGGCCCTCAGCGAGCACTTGTCAGTGAACGTGCTGGGCCCCAGGCCCCAGTGGCTTACACCAGGTGGTGCAAGGCTGCTGTGCCCCCACCTGGTGTTGGGGTGTGGCTGTGGGTGGGGCTTGGGTGGAGCCACACTTGCAGCCTCCCCTTCCCTCTCCGGAACTAGTGAGTCCGCCTCTCCGTGAGCACTTCCGGAGCCTCGCTGTGTGCAGGAGGCAGCAAGGTGCCCTTCCTTCCGGGAAGAACTCACTGGCAGTTGGGACGAGGTCTGAGGGCAGCAAGCCGGCACTTAGACACAGTGGGAGAAGGCCTCTGCCGGGGCAGCGGGCACCGTCCCCTAGCGGCCCTGTCCCTGAGTGCGGGGGCACCTGGACGTCCAGGCTGCAGGCCTGCCGCAGCGAGGACACTGCCCAGCTCTGGGTGCAGTGGGCTGCCCCACACAGACCGGCGGAGGAGGCAGGGCAGGGTGGTCAGTGGGGCTGGACGGGCCGATCCAGGATGTGGGGAACCCACTGCAGCATGTAAGCTATCAGTGAAATTCTAGAAGGAATACATTTCTTAAAATTGTGTGCGGATCATGGCAATTTGGGCAGAGAAAGCCCCAGTAAGCAGAGTCCTTGTAATCAGGCTCCCGGAGGTCGGGCCGAGCAGCTGGTCTGATTTGCAGTGGGTCAGTGGCAGCCGGAGCCAGGCAGGCTGCAGAGGGTCCTCCTCGCCACTGGGGGTCTGTTTCAGCCTGCCAGCCTGGCCGCCCACCTTTGCAGCACTGTGAGCCCTCTGCCATCCCGTTGTCTGCGTGCGGGTGGGGGTGCTCGGCTGGCCTCCTCTCCCCGGCCCCCGCCGCCCGTAGAGCTAGCGCTGGCCTCAGCCCGTCTGTCGGGGCAAGAGCCCCGAGTCCGTGGGGGCAGCAGTGTGTCCACGGCTGGCAGCAGCTTCCCCTCCAACACGGCCAAGGTCTTCGCAGAGCACGCCCTCTGGTTGCGAAAATCAGGAAAACGGCCTCAGCCGTGTGCTGGCATGGACCCCTGGCCCGGGCTGTCCGATCCCTCTGCACCCCGCGACCAGCACTCGGACGGGAGGCGTGGAGGCCGAGGCCTTTGCTGACAGAAGGTCGTTCTCATTGGTCACCCACGTGACTTCAGCGAGACCCAGTTCATGTGTGATGAGACTCCAGCCAGGGCGCGGGCGCTGGGACCTGGACTGTGGCCACGTTCCATACTGGCCCCTCATCGTCCTTAGCCGAGCTCTCCTGCTGGGCCCACCGGTGACTTGGGGCTCAGCCAGGAAGGACGGGCGGGTTTCCGGGTGGGGCTGCACGCTAGAGCGGTGGTCGGCACACGGCGGCCCTCTTCACTGTGTCTGTGAATAAAGTTTTATTGACACGTGGCCACAGCCATTCGTTCACATGTCGTCCGTGACAGAGCCGGCAAAGCCAGAAATACTGCCCCGCCCCGGGAGGGCAGCCTGGGCTGTTTCTGGCCGTTGGGGCCCCAGCCAGCAGGCCCTTCACAGACCTTCTCTCTGCAGGGGCGGCTGACGGGGCTGGGTGGAGAGGACCTTCCTACCATCGTCATCGTGGCGCACTATGATGCCTTCGGAGTAGCGCCCGTAAGTATGTGTGTGCTTGCGGAGCGGCATGGCATCCCCCCCCC
>NW_027715642.1:0-326 GCF_054177405.1 Leptonychotes weddellii | reverse complement strand
TTCTTCAGCTGCAAAATTTATATTTGTTTTTTTATGTTTTCTACTTCATTTTCTTCTTGTATTTTCCTGATTTCATTTAATTGCTTTCCTATGTTCTCTTGTAGCTCTCTGAGATCTTGAGAATAATTATTTTGAATTCTTTGTCAGGTAATTCATGTATCTCCATTGCTTTGGAGTCAAATTACTAGAAGGTTTCTGTGTTCCTTCTGTGGTGTCCTGTTTCCCTTCTTTGTGGTACCTATAGCCTCACATAGATCCCTGCACACAGGAAGAAGCAGTCACCTCTTCCAGACTTAATGGACTGACTTTGATAAGGAAAGAACTGC
>NW_027715641.1:0-326 GCF_054177405.1 Leptonychotes weddellii | reverse complement strand
TGGCAGGAGTTTTCTAAAGTAATTTCAGATCACCTCTCACAGCAGAACTGCACAAACCTTGCTAACACCACACACCCCACCATCATGTTCTGTTGACTTGCCCCCCACCCCCATATGCTCTTACCCAGAGCCTATCCAAAGCAATGCCACAAACCTGACTGTGTAACCAGTCCTGACAGGGGCCACTCCACTCCAAAGTGACTCCTGGCCCACAGAGAGGAGAAGAAAACCACACACACCAGTCCAACTGCAACCCCAACAGTGGACTATAGGCCCCACCCACCAACAAAAGCTTCTGAATATACACTGCTAGATGCATAAAATGC
>NW_027715640.1:0-326 GCF_054177405.1 Leptonychotes weddellii | reverse complement strand
TGACCATAATGGAATTTTGCTAGAAATTGATAACAAAAGATAGCTGGAAAACACACAAATATTTGGGGATTAAACAACACATTTATAAACAGCATATGGATTAAGGGAGTCTCAAGATAAATTTTTTAAAAATCATTTAAAACTAAATGGAAATAAAATTTGTGGGATTCATTGAAAATAATACTTAAAAAGAAATTTATAGCAAGAAATTTATATACTGGAAAAAAAGAATGAACTAAAATTAATAAGCACCTGGCTGGCTCAGTCAGTAGAGCATATGACTCTTGATGTCAGGGTCATGAGTTTGAGCCCCACGTGGGGGTAGA
>NW_027715639.1:0-326 GCF_054177405.1 Leptonychotes weddellii | reverse complement strand
TTTTTTTTTTTTTTTAAAGATTTTATTTATTTATTTGACAGAGAGAGACACAGCGAGAGAGGGAACACAAGCAGGGGGAGTGGGAGAGGGAGAAGCGGGCTCCCCGCAGAGCAGGGAGCCCGATGCGGGACTCGATCCCAGGACCCTGGGATCATGACCTGAGCTGAAGGCAGTCGCTTAACCAACTGAGCCACCCAGGCGCCCGACAAAGCATTTCTCAATGCTCCACACTTCATGGAAATGGAAGAACCATCCACTCTTGGCACTGATTCACCATGAGGAGGGAATATCAGCCAACCAGGGATTTTGACAGCATAAATATATAT
>NW_027715638.1:0-326 GCF_054177405.1 Leptonychotes weddellii | reverse complement strand
GAGTAAAAAAGTCAGGGCCTGTAATTAAACAGTGCAAAAATTGCACCAACACTTGTTAAGGGAAGATATTTTGGCAATACAGATATTAAGACCTAGAGTAACCAGTCTTCTTTTAGTTCATAAAAACTAAATAAAGAGTATAATGGACAAGGGGCACCTGGGTGGCTCAGTTGGTTAAGCGTCTGCCTTCAGCTCAGGTCATGATCTCAGGGTCCTGGGATCGAGCCTCACATCGGGCTCCCTGCTCAGTGGGAAACCTGCTTCTCCCTCTCTCTCTGCTCCTTCCCCTCTTGTGCTCTCTCGCATGCGTGCTTTCTCTCTCTCTC
>NW_027715637.1:0-326 GCF_054177405.1 Leptonychotes weddellii | reverse complement strand
TTTTAAATAAATGTGTATTTTGAGGGCAATGGGTTTTTAAAGATCTCTTAAATTTTATCATAGATTACTGTCTCTATTACCTATGAGTAGAAGTAGTTTAAATCTGTTTAAAAATCCTATAACATAGGGGGCGCCTGGGTGGCTCAGTTGGTTAAGCGACTGCCTTCGGCTCAGGTCATGATCCTGGAGTTCCGGGATCAAGTCCCGCATCGGGCTCCCTGCTCGGCGGGGAGTCTGCTTCTCCCTCTGACCCTCCCCCTCTCATACTCTCTCTCTCTGTCATTCTCGCTCTCAAATAAATAAATAAAATCTTTAAAAAAAAATCC
>NW_027715636.1:0-326 GCF_054177405.1 Leptonychotes weddellii | reverse complement strand
TCTCTGCTATAATTTGCTTCAATATACCTTCTGCCCCTCTCTCTCTTTCTTCTTCTTCTTCTGAGATCCCAATTATTCTAATATTGTTTTGTGTTATGGTATCACTTATCGCTCCAATTCTGCCCTTGTTATCCAGTAGTTGTTTGTCTCTTTTTCTCAGCTACTTTATATTCCATCATTTGGTCTTCTATATCAGTAATTCTCTCTGTCTCATTTATCCTAGCAGTTAGAACCTCCATTTTTAATTGCACCTCCTTAATAGCCTTTTTGATTTCGACTTGGTTAGATTTTAGTTTTTTTATTTTTCCAGAGAGGGTTTCTCTAAT
>NW_027715635.1:0-326 GCF_054177405.1 Leptonychotes weddellii | reverse complement strand
TATCATCTTAAACACCTCTAAGTGTTCAATTCCTTGGCATTAGCACTTTCACACCATCATGCTACCTTCATCACCAGTCACGGATGGGACACCTTTCATCTCGCAAAACCAAACCTCTGTCCCCATTGAACAACAACTGCCCATTCCCCTTTCCCCCAGCTCCTGGGCAACCACCATTCTACTTTCTGTCTCTATGAATTTGACTACTCTAGGTACCCCCACGTAAGTGGAATTATATGGTATTTGTTCTTTTGTGATGGGCTTATTTCACTTAGCATAATGTTCTTAAGATTCATCCACGTTACAGCATATATCAGATTTTCTTT
>NW_027715634.1:0-326 GCF_054177405.1 Leptonychotes weddellii | reverse complement strand
CCCCTTTTGCTCCTCCTGCCTCTCCTGCTCCTGCTCCTCCTGCTCCTCCTCCTCCTCCTGCTGCTCCTGCTGCTCCTGCTCCTCCTGCTCCTCCTGCCCCTCCTGCCTCTCCTCCTCATCCTGCTCTTCCTGCTCCTCCTCCTCCTGCTCGTCCTGCTCTGCTCCTCCTGCTCCTCCTGCCCTGCTCCTGCTCCTCCATCCCCTGCTCCTCCATCCCCTGCTCCTCCTCCTCCCCTGCTCCTACTGCTAGGGCCCGACTCCTGCTCTGTTCCTGTTCTAGGAGGAGCAGTGCCTCTTTTATTCATTTTGAAATTTGGGGGTTAGTT
>NW_027715633.1:0-326 GCF_054177405.1 Leptonychotes weddellii | reverse complement strand
TTTTTTTTTTTAAGATTTTATTTATTTATTTGAGAGAGAGAGAATGAGAGACAGAGAGCAGGAGAGGGAGGAGGGTCAGAGGGAGAAGCAGACTCCCCGCTGAGCAGGGAGCCCGATGCGGGACTCCATCCCGGGACTCCAGGACCATGACCTGAGCCGAAGGCAGTCGCCCAACCAACTGAGCCACCCAGGCGCCCCGACAGGTATTTCTTAAATATCTTAGAAAGCAGGTATTTCCTAATTAGCTTATTTTGTAAATTTTTCTCCATTCTGTTGCTTGATTTCAATATTGCAGAAAAGTTTTAAGTTTTTATATATTCAGAAAT
>NW_027715632.1:0-5621 GCF_054177405.1 Leptonychotes weddellii | reverse complement strand
GATCAAACTCAACACCCAAAGAACAAATAATCCAATCAAGAAATGGGCAGAAGACATGAACAGACATTTCTGCACAAAAGACATCCAAATGGCCAACAGACACATGAAAAAGTGTTCAACATCACTCGGCATCAGGGAAATCCAAATCAAAACGTCAATGAACTACCACCTCACACCAATCAGAATGGCTAAAATTAACAAGTCAGGAAAGGACAGATGTTGGCGAGGATGCAGAGAAAGGGGAACCCTCCTACACTGTTGGTGGGAATGCAAGCTGGTATAGCCACTCTGGAAAACAGTATGGAGGTTCCTCAAAAAGTTGAGAATAGAGTTACCGTATGACCCAGCAATTGCACTACTGGGTATTTACCCCAAAGATACAAATGTAGGGATCTGAAGGGGTACCTGCACCCCAATGTTTATAGCAGCAATGTCCACAATAGCCAAATGGAAATAGTCTATGGTAAGAGCCTAGATGTCCATCAACAGTTGAATGGATACAGAAGAAGTGGTATATATATACAATGGAATATTACGCCGCCATCAAAAAAACTGAAATCTTGCCATTTGCAACAGGGTGGATGGAACTAGAGGATATTACGCTAAGCGAAATAAGTCAATCAGAGAAAGACAAGTTTCATATGATCTCACTGATATGTGGAATTTGAGAAACAAGACAGGAGGATCATAGGGGAAGAGAGGGGAAAATGAAACAAGATGAAACCAGAGAGGGAGACAAACCATAAGAGACTCTTAATCTCAGGAAACAAACTGAGGGTTGCTGGAGTGGGTGGGATGGGGAGGCTGAGTGATGGACATTGGGGAGGGTAAGTACTATGGTGAGCGCTGTGAATTGTGTAAGACTGATGAATCACAGACCTGTACCCCTGAAACAAATAATACATGATATGTTAATAAACAAATGAAAAAAGACCTTCAAAAAAAAAAAAGAGCCCCACCCACTTCCAAATAACATATGAATATGGGTAAACACATTCAGTCCACAGCAAGTGTCCTATATTTTTACATCCATTTATATTATGTTTTTCTGTTACTTGTATTTAAAAGTGGAATGCAAATACTAAGCTAATTATGGGCACTCCTTTGTACAGAAGCAATGCCCTTTACACAAGTTGTTAATTACTTTTGCAATACCATGTATACCATGTTGTTTAAATAATTCCCCCATCAGTCTGATAATTAGAAATGATTTTCCTAAGGATATCTGAAATAGCTACAAAATAGTTTTCATTAAGTTTTTTAACATAGTCCTATATTCAATCTTGAAGGTCAATGTCTGATTTTGTAGAATGACTTAGAGAAGACACTGCAAAATGGCCACCTTGAAAAATAGTCATGATATTAATATAGTCTTATACATTTAAAGGGGACTAATTATGTCTAGCAAGTAAATTTTTTTTTTATTTACTACCCATAAATCACAAGCTTGTGGGAGAAAGTGGGTGACTAGGATGTCTAAGATATCAGAAGTAATGAATGCCTTAATGAAACAAAACATTTGCATTTTAAAAATCTCCCCAAATTAATATCAGAGCCCAATAAGTTGCTTAAATTTACACCCTTTATTTTTCCTCTCTTCAAACTATCTCGTAGAAGTAATTGGATTTTTCATATTAGTTTCATTTATTCAACAAACATTTAGTGAGCTCCTACTATGAATCAGGCAATGTATTAGGGTCTAAAAAACAATTAGCAAAATCATCCACAGTTCCTGCCCTGATGTAGCCATATATTCCAGGAGAAGGAAGGGACTGATTGAAACTATAAAACAAAGTAAAATTACAATTGTATTAAGTGCTAAGAGGTAAAGATTTACTATTAAGAGAACATGTTATATGGAAAAATAATCTCAATTGGAACTTACTCCCCTAATGTTCCTGTTAGTTCCTTGCTCATTCAGGCTATTGAATTTAGGTGGCCATGACATTGCCCCGACACTTATTTTAAATGATCTATCTTCCCCCTAAAAACTGGGATGACACTTTACCATTTACTTATATATACATTTGGTTCTATTTCTAGACTTTGTACTCAGTTTCATTTCTCCATTTATGAACTGTTTTTGTTATTAAGGCCTTATAACATTTTGGTAGTATATTTATTTTAAAAACGAACTTAGAATCAGTTTGGTAAACTGTCAAAGGAAAACACTGTTGATACTTTTTATTGGGATCACTTTTAATTTATATGTTAGCTTGAAAGAAATGACATCTTCCCCAAATTAAATATTCCTATCTAAGATCATGATATGTCTTTTCCCTTTTCATGTCTTCTATTAGTTCCTCAGGTGCATATTCATTCACTGAGACTATAACCAATAGAAGTGAGAATAGTTCACTTCATTATTTCAGAAAATAGTGACTAGAGAATGAAATACTATGTCCAATCTGTCATGTTATTACTCTGTAGATTACCAGCATTCAACTGAATTCAACTGGAAAAGAAACGACAACGAAACCCAATGCAACAAGAAGTTTTCTTGCCAAGAAATGACATCATTTTAGACATATGTAACTATCATGTAAAATTACAGTGATTTCCATACTTAAGGAAGAAGTAAAGGTAAAAGAAATGCATATTATAACCTATTTTGAAAAGGTAAACCAAATCACTTTAGATTATTCATGCCTCCCTCATCAAGACCTTTTCAGACCCTAAAGGCAGTTATCAAAAGTAAGGGTGAAAAAGTTTAACCTAGAAGTATGTATATATACAGTATACAAAGGATTTTATATAAAATATGGATGCTTTTCATAACACAAGTTTCCAAAATCTGCCATTTACAGTACTCCCATAATATTTAGGTTCATGTGATCCATGAACATTTCACATTATGTGGGTAGACAGTGTCCCTTTCCATCACCTAGAACCAAAAATGAAAAGCAAAAATGATCCAAATGCTGCTAATAGTTCATGAAACTGACCTACCAGGTTTTTTTCATCTCTACTTTTAATTCGCTGTCCTGAATGTGTACAAATGTTTCTTGAAAGAGGTTTTAAGGGTACAGGGGGAATTGCTGCTTATTTAAACAATTTTAATGAAGGACTAACCTTTTACATTTAACATTTGTTCCCTTCTTTTGCTTTCTGGCAGCAGTTCATACTTTTTCTTTTTTCTCCCAAAGGACATAGCATAATGAACAGACACGAGATAATTTAAATGAATGGTTTTAATGAGTTCTTTGAATAGATTCTTTAAAAAAGCAAGCATGAAATTGCTTTCCCAGTTGGGATACTTTGAGATATTTTTAGAAAATTCATATATAAAGCCTTAAAATTCTAACCATTTTTAAAGGAGTAATAATTGAAAGGGCTTTTTTTTTTTTTTTGGAATGTGATTTATTTTCACTCATACTGCAGAAGACATTACAAAACCCAGTAGGATTTTTGAATGATTTTAATGGATTATCACATTTCATATTAATAAGAAGTTACTTGTTAAACTTAAAGGCTGTAGCTCTTTCACACTACTTTCATGCATGGAAACATGTAACCTCTGTAGTTGGCCAATACTGGCTAGACATAAGTGAGTTTACTTTATATAGTGAACATTGTGCTGTGCCCTCAATGACAGGGGTGTCTTAGTCTTGAGGTTGGGTGAAATTGATCCCATCCACTCCCCTTGCTACTGTGACTGTTTCAGAAGTTGGCATATACTTCATTTGTTCCCATCAAAGTGATGTTCAAACTTCTGCTCAGTGATTTTATTCAATCCAGGAATTAAATGGGCATGAGGAAAAAGTGTAGGCCCAGGAACTTCTGGAAACTTAAGCCGCCATGAGCATTAAGGACAAAGCAGACACATGGAACAAGGGTGTAGTTGAGAGAATTATAGAGAAGAGGAATCAAAACTTGATAAAACTCTTCTTGACACTTGCTGTGGCCGCAGGCTTTTCTGTTATGTGAGGAAATAAATTCTCTTTATTATTTAAGCCTCTCTGAAAATAAGAATATGGAATCCAAGAGTGGCATAAACTGCCTTTGGCAAATATCACTGTCTTAATTTTGAAACCATTTATCCATTTGAAAGCATAAATTGTTTGATTGCCTCTGCTTAGAGTCAAAGAAACTATTCAGCTAGCTCAGACCCTTAAAGCTGACATTTAAAAAATTAAACTACTTTGTTAATAACTAAAAGTTATATGTTGATCAGTCTTATGTTATTATTCTAACACCTTGTGTACTCTGTTTCTGTCAAAAATATTCACATGCTATTGCACTAGCTTCTGTAAAAAAAATTAGAAAATATTAAAATCAAATTTCTCATCTTTAGATGTTAGCTGTCTAGCATGATAGACACATACTTTTGAAAACAGAGAACATTTAATATAAAAGAACATGGTGACAAAATAGACCAGTTTCCAGATTATTTCCTCTTATGTAAAAAGACTTTGTAACATGACTGGTAAGTTTCCTTCCAGGTTTAATGTCCTGATTCTATGGCAAATGAAATAACAGGGGCCTGAAGGGGAAGTGGTTGAGGTATGCAGCACATGGAGATCATCAGGAAAGCTGGAATCTTCTTGTCCTTTATAAATTGGTGATCATTTTTCTACTGTATGTTCTTAAAGGACAGATTCCATGCCTATTTTCTGTATGGTTTTCACAAAACATCTTTGATGATAATATTTAATTTTTTGTGATCAGATATTTTTTATTAAGTGTCTTTACATACCCAATTATATGCATAAAAGAGTATCGATTTGATGATAAACATTTTAAAAACTTAGAATCTAAAAGGTTCAGAACTGGAAAGTTTTTATCAGATTGTGCCTCTTTGGGAATTCCTTTGTTGGTGAAAGATTCATTAGCCCCTAAGAAGCTCATTCTACTTTCATATAGTTCTTATAGTTAGTACCTCCATCTACATATTTAGTTAATGTATATTCCTTAGAATTTTAGAAACTCCTCTAACAAACTACTATAATGGTAGCTAAATATATCTTTTGGAAAAATCTGCTATACTTAATCATCAGATTGTGCTTATTTCTGTCAGACTTTCTTAAAACATGCAATCATTTATACAGAAGTGCAATGGCTAGGAAATTGAGGAAGACACAAAGAAATGGGAAAATGTTCCATGCTCATGGATTGGAAGAACAAATGTGAAAATGTCTATGCTACCTAGAGCAATCTACACATTTAATGCAATCCCTACCAAATACCATCAACTTTTTTCAAAGAAATGGAACAAATAATCCTAAAATTTGTATGGAACCAGAAAAGACCCTGAATAGCCAGAGGAATGTTGAAAAAGAAAAGCAAAGCCGGTGGCATCACAATTCCGAACTTCAAGCTCTATTACAAAGCTATAATCATCAAGACAGTATGGTACTGGCACAAAAACAGACACATAGATCAATGGAACAGAATAGGGAGCCCAGAAACAGACCCTCAACTCTATGGTCAACTAATCTTCAACAAAGCAGGAAAGAATGGCCAATGGAAAAAAGACAGTCTCTTCAACAAATGGTGTTGGGAAAATTGGACAGCCACATGCAGAAGAATGAAACTGGACCATTTCCTTACACCACACACAAAAATAGACTCCAAATGGTTGAAAGACCTAAATGTGAGACAGGAGTCCATCAAAATCCTAG
>NW_027715631.1:0-326 GCF_054177405.1 Leptonychotes weddellii | reverse complement strand
GGGGGGGGCAGGTCCTGGCCACCCACAAAGGCAGAGGCCAGGGAGTCACCGGGGAAGCCGAGACGGGAAATGCTGGTGGGAAAGGATTTATACTCCTCATGCCGTGCATCTTTCAGTTTCTAAATATTTAAACATTCCAGAGCAGCAAGATGAGGCAAACACTGTGTGCCTATGGCCTGGGACACAATGCACGTGGGCCCTAAGAAAACCCATCTTATGCAATTACGGACAGGGCAAACATCAATTTCTGGGGGCCCCTTCCAAGAGCACTCTGGTGGCTCTCGTGAATACAGGGACCAGAAAGCACTGAACACCAGACAAATGTG
>NW_027715630.1:0-326 GCF_054177405.1 Leptonychotes weddellii | reverse complement strand
TCAATATATATAGATTTCTTACTACTGTAGTCTTGCCAAGACTTCTCACTTTGCCTTCCCTTCTCCACCCCGCGGAGGGGGGCGGGAAGGAGGGGGCTTCACATGCAATTTAAAGATGTTTCTTGGGTAGACACAGAACTTCCTAAGTGTTTTAGTACATATCTTATCTTGTGTATTGGTCTGTCTTTAATAATAAAAATGGGCAGGGATAAAGATACAGGTTTCTTTCTATAAGTAACACCTCTCATCATAGGGGAAGGTCCTGTACTGCCCTGAGCAAAACTACTGCTAGGATCCCACATTGCTTTCTGTTCCCATTTCCTTTT
>NW_027715629.1:0-326 GCF_054177405.1 Leptonychotes weddellii | reverse complement strand
TTTTATATTTTTGGTATGACTACAAAAAAATTTTAAATTACACATTTGACACACATTATATTTCTGCTGGAAAGCCCTGATAGAGACATTTTAATAGTATCATGCAAGGGTTGAGATCATTGTTCTTAATTACTATATCTCAAAGCCTAGCACATGTTCTAAAAAACCCCAGTCCCTGGCATAATATAGGTGCTCAATACATATTTATTAAATAAAATAATAAGTGAAAGTAAATAAATAATTTCTTAGCTCTCAAGTATATTTTCTTTTTTTTATTGTTATGTTAATCACTATACATTATATCATTAGTTTTTGATGCAGTGTTC
>NW_027715628.1:0-326 GCF_054177405.1 Leptonychotes weddellii | reverse complement strand
GCAGTTCTGTTCTGGACCCCCAGCAGCCCTCCGCCCCGGAGCTGGGGAGCGATTTGCAGAGAATGAGAACGTGTTCTCCAGAAGGTAGATGCCAGTGACCAGGGACCCTGAAACACACTCTGGAGGACCAGACTGGTGGGAGGCGCAAAGGGGCACCGGATAGAGAAAGTGCGGCCATGATTCTTCCCCCCTGCATCGCTGTCCCCACAGCGGGATGAGGGCACAACCCCGGGGTCCTGGGCCACCCTGACCACGGGGTTCCAGCCACAGCACGGCCCCTCCCCTGTGCCCAGCTTCACACTGGTCACCTTCCCTGGGCCCTGGGG
>NW_027715627.1:0-326 GCF_054177405.1 Leptonychotes weddellii | reverse complement strand
CAGTCAGATGATCCAACTTGCCTGTTCTGACACCTTTCCTAATAACATGGTGATGTATTTTGCAGCTATGCTGCTGGGGGGTGCTCCCCTGGTTGGGGTCCTTTACTCTTATTCTAAGATAGTTTCTTCCATACTTGGAATCTCATCAGCTGAGGGCAAGTATAAAGCATTTTCCACCTGTGCATCTCACTTCTCAGTTGTCTCTTTATTTTATTGTACCGGCCTAGGAGTGTACCTTAGCTCTGCTGCTACCCAGAGCTCCCACTCAAGTGCAGTAGCCTCTGTTATGTACACAGTGGTCACACCCATGCTGAACCCCTTCATCT
>NW_027715626.1:0-326 GCF_054177405.1 Leptonychotes weddellii | reverse complement strand
TTTTTTTTTTAAAGATTTTATTTATTTATTTGAGAGAGAGAGAATGAGAGACAGAGAGCATGAGAGGGAGGAGGGTCAGAGGGAGAAGCAGACTCCCTGCCGAGCAGGGAGCCCGATGCAGGACTCGATCCCGGGACTCCAGGATCATGACCTGAGCCGAAGGCAGTCGCTTAACCAACTGAGCCACCCAGGCACCCCTGATGGTTGGATTTTCTTAAAAATGAGTTGAAATTATGAAGATAAGTGTTATATAGTATAATAAAAAATTGAAATTTGAAAATGGGTTAAAAATCAGATACTTTGCAATGGTAACCATGTCTGAAATG
>NW_027715625.1:0-326 GCF_054177405.1 Leptonychotes weddellii | reverse complement strand
CTTGGTTTCACTCGACTACAATTGAGCCTGGACATATAATGCCACCTATTAACTGATTTAGGACTATTGATATGTGAACAGAATAATTTTTTCAACACTCCACCTTCTAGTCACCAAATATTTTGTTCTTCTTACACTCTATACACAAAGGGCACTTATCTTCTTCCAAGAGAGTTATCATTGAATTGTCATCTGCTCCTGGCATCCAGTTTAATGTCCATGTATTGGACTCTCAAGCTTTGTCTATGTATTGCTTGTTGTTATCTATATCAGGATATTATTTGTATCAGTCCATCTGCCAAAAAACCCCTATGTGGTTCTTCTTG
>NW_027715624.1:0-326 GCF_054177405.1 Leptonychotes weddellii | reverse complement strand
TGAGGCATAATTCACATGTAGTGAAACCCTCCCTTTTGTAACAGCTCTGTGAGCCTTGATGAACACACCGGTGACCCAGTTGCCACTGTAATCAGACGTAGAAAAGCTTGCTTCACCCCCCCAGACATGTGCAGTGTCCCCTGCGGCCAGCGCCGCCCCATTTAGGATGCTTTAAGGAGTTTTTTTGTATTTCACCCAGCTTGTCTGGTTATCTCCGGCAGGAGGGCTGGCCGCAGTCCCCAGCGTGTGCCAGGGGGAGCTGATAGCACAGAGTTTTCGGGGGGGACAGGGAGCTCTTGGGGCAGATGCCATCCTGATGGTGGCGG
>NW_027715623.1:0-326 GCF_054177405.1 Leptonychotes weddellii | reverse complement strand
CCAAGATGTCAGAAATGGACTTCAGGGTAACAGTTATGAAGATGATAGCTAGAATGGAGAAATCGATAAATGGCAACACAGAGTCTCTAAGGGCAGAAATGAAAGCTGAACTGGCATAACTTAAAAATGCTATCAATGAGATCCAATCTAATCTAGATACTCTAACAGCTAGGGTAAATGAGGCAAAGAATGAATTAGTGATCTAGAAGACCAACTGATAGAAAAGAAAGAAAAAGAGGAGGTCTGGGAGAAACAGCTCAAAATCCATGGAAACAGAATTAGAGAAATAAGTGATGCCATGAAACATTCCAATGTCAGAATTATTG
>NW_027715622.1:0-326 GCF_054177405.1 Leptonychotes weddellii | reverse complement strand
TTTCTTAAATTCCACATGAGTGTACTCATGTATTTGTCTTTCGTTGGCTGGCTTATTTCACTTAGTGTTGTACTCTGTAGATCCATCCATGTTGTTGCAGATGGCAAGACTTCATTCTTTTTTTTTTTTTTAATGCCATGTTAATCACCATACATTACATCATTAGTTTTTGATGTAGTGTTCCATGATTCATTGTTTGTGTATAACACCCATGCAGAACATTGTTCATGTTTGTGTATAACACCCATACTCCATGCAGAACGTGCCCTCTTTAATACCCATCACCAGGCTAACCCATACCCCCACCCACCTCCCCTCTAGAACCC
>NW_027715621.1:0-5621 GCF_054177405.1 Leptonychotes weddellii | reverse complement strand
GCAGAGTGATGGCTACCAGCTATGAGCCCACTGAGATCACTACTAGAACTCACTGTCTTTTTTGATCTTTAGGACTTTCTTTACAAAGTCTCTCATCCCAGACCACATCTTTGGGGCCATGCACACTCAAATCCATATGTTCAAAATTCAATTCCGATTGACCATCTTTCTCTTGTTACCTGTTGGGGCCTTGGTGTCGGCCTTCTTGCTCTCCCGGGCCCCCTTCTGGGCCCACACCTGGACTGTGTACTCCACACCTGGCCTCAGGCCCGTCAGGATGGCGCTGCTCTGCTCCTTCCCCACAGGAACCTCCCTGGTGTCTCCATCAGCAGAGGTATAGCGTACTATGTACTTGTCGATAACAGCCTGCACAGGATTCCAGGAAATGGTGGCTGTGTCCTCTGTCACCCGGTTAGTCACCAGATTTGTTGGGCTGTCAATGTCTGAAAGGAAAGTTAAAGTGTACTACTAACAAGCACTAAAGAGTTAGACGATGCTGCTTAGAGGGAGGCAGTTTCTTGTTCTTATGTTTTTCCCATCTCTTATGTCAGTTTTCAGTTGTTTCATGGACGTACACCTTCTCTCCATGGTTGGACGCTTGGATCCTCAAGGAGGCAGCACAGGACAGTAGAATGAGCGCTAGATCCAGAGTCAGAAGAGCGAGGTTCTGTTCCAGCCCAGAGATGCAGAGCAGACGGGCAGGAAAAGCCCAGAGCAGAGCCACAGACCAGGGATCTAGGCTCAGCTCTGTCATCAGCCAGCTGTGGCCCTGGACAGCTAGCTCTGCTGCCTCTAGCTGAGCCTCAGTTCTTTCTTTGTACAATGTGGGCCTTGCTATCTAGATATTAAGGTACCATAATATTCCATGAATATTCCACAAATCTGACTCCATGAATCATCAGCTAATTTCATGACTTATAAAAATTATTCACTTCTCTGTATATGAGATTTCTGAACTATAAAATGGGGATATTGACCCCGAGCTAGTCATCTCACCAAATGCCTCTGAGGACCAAGTAAATGAGGAATACAACCCTCATTTGTTGCTGGTGGGTATATAAAATAATGCCACCACTCTGGAAACAATTTAGCCATTCCTAAAAAGGTTAAACATAGAGTTACCATGTGACCCAGCAATTCCACTCCTAGGTATAAACCCCAAAGAACTGAAAACATGTCCACACAAAAATCTGTACACAAATGCTCATAGTATCCCTATTCACAATAGCCAAAAAGTGGAAACAACCCAAAAGCTCATCAGGGACAAATGGATAAACACAATGTGTTACATCCATACAAAGGAATATTACTTGGCAAGAAAATAAAGTACTGACACATGCTACAACATGGATGAACCTTGGAAATATTATGTGTAGTGAATAAAGCCAGTAATGAAAGGCCACAGGTTGTATGGATACATTTATATGAAACGTCCAAAATAAGGAACTCTATATATAGAGACAGAAAGTAGTAGTTTCCTAGGGCTGGGGGAAGTTAGGATGGGGAGGGACTGCTAATGGGCAAGGAGTTTCTTTTCAGAGTAATGAAAATCTTCTGAATTAGATACTAGTGATATACTAGTGATAGTTGCATAACTGTAAATATACTAAAAACCACTGAATTATATGCTTTAAAAGACTACATTTTATGGAAAATAAATTATATCTCAATAAATCTGTTCTTCAAAAAATGAGAAGGGGCACCCGGGTGGCTCAGTTGGTTAAGTGTCCAACTCTTGATTTTGGCTCAGGTCCTTATCTCAGTCTTGTGAGATGGAGCCCCGCATCAGGCTCCGTGCTAAGCGTGGAGTCTACTTGAGATTCTCTCCCTCTCCCTCTGTCCCTCCCCACCACCTCCCTCTCTAAAATAAATAAAATCTTTTTTAAAAATGAGTAAAGTGAGATGAAAGAGCTTTAAAAATTATAAACTAATACAGTATGTAAGTGCAACCTTAGGATTTTCAGAATGGAGCACACAGTGCTCCTGAGAGGATTTATCCACTAACAAAACAATAACCCTTCCTTGTCCCAAAGAGATCAGAGCAAAAACCATTTCCCTAAAGTACTAGGCTCACAGATCCTAACATATATGGTTTCTTCCTATCTTTTCCTTTTCAAAAAGAAATATTTCAATGATTGAACACAAATCAGAGGAATGGTGAGTAGATGGGACCAATCACCATTTATCTTTCTGAGACCAAAGTATGAGGCCAAGGGTGAGCTCCTTAGTTTAAGATCATGTGTAAAAGGGAGATGAAGGATGGTGTGTGCAGTCTCTTTTGAAGAGACACCATCCTGCCCTTTCATAGATCATCTAGTCTGCCAGTGTCAAAGCAAGAAAACAAAACTGGACCAGCCATAGACTTAGGTTTTACATTCTCAAAGAACAATGTTCCATTACCTGTCGGGGCCTTAGTGTCAGCCTTCTTGCTCTCCCGGGCCCCCTTCTGGGCCCACACCTGGACTGTGTACTCTACACCTGGCCTCAGGCCTGTCAGGACGGTGCTGTTCTGCTGCTTCCCCACGGACACCTCCCTGGTGTCCCCATCAGCAGAGGTGTAGCGCACCATGTACTTGTCGATGACAGCTTGCACCGGGTCCCACGAGATGGTGGCCGTGTTCTCTGTCACCCGGTCAGTCACCAAATTTGTTGGGCTGTCAATGTCTGAAAGGAAAGTTAAAGTGCACTATTAACAAGCACCAAAGAGTTAGGCCATGCTGCTTGGAGGGAAGGAGTTTCCTGTTCTTATGTTTTTCCCATCTCTTATGTCAGTTTTCAGTTGTTTCATGGACGTAGACCTTCTCTCCATGGTTGGACGCTTGGATCCTCAAGGAGGCAGCACAGGACAGTAGAATGAGCGCTAGATCCAGAGTCAGAAAATCTATGGCCCTGCACATCTCAGCTGCCTCTGGCTGGGCCTCAGCCTTATCATCTATAAACCTGGGGTTTAGGTTGGACAGACTTTAAAGTTCCTTTGAGTGCCAATGTTCCATACACACATCTAATTTCATAAATTACTAATATGTTTCATGACCTTGGGTAAGTCACCTCACTTCTCTACATTTATAAAATAGGTTTAATAGCTATTGTACATACCTTGCTGGGTGGCTCTGAAAACCAAGACAAAAAATATCATGTAAAAAGGGGCCTTGAAAATACTGAATATTAGTGTCTATAGAAAAAAAAAGGCAGAGCAAGATAATATTAGTGTATATCCTGGATACTTGCCTTATTAAATGACTTAATAATAATATGCCCCTTATGACAATTCTTGGCACAGACTAGATGCCCAATGACCATAACCTATTATTAATGATATCACCTTGTTGATATTTTATGAATGAAGAAAATTATGCTCCTCCATACTATGCACGCAGAAGGTATTCAAAAATGGAGTCACCAAGAAAATAATAGCATGTCTTTGTTCCAAATAGTTCATTGCAAAAGTCATTCCCCTAAAGTCCTTGCTTCTAGGTTCTGTCACAGATGTGCAATGGTATGATCAAGCAGGACTCTCTTACCCTGGTTTGGGCTGTGACCCCAAGAAAACTGGTATCTACATTCCAACCTGAGAGCCCACAGCCAAGGCAGGACCAACAGTCTTATGACCCTTGGCTGACTACCATCTACAGACTATGAAAGAGGTTGGAGGGACACCTGTGTGGCTCAGTTGGTTAAGCATCTGCCTTTGGCTCAGGTCATGATCCCAAGGTCCTGGGATGGAGTCCCGAATCGGGATCCTTGCTTAGCGGGGAGCCTGCTTCTCCCTCTGCCTTCCACTCCCCCTGCTTGTGCTCGCTCTCCCTCTCTCTCTGGGAAATAAATAAAATCTTAAAAAAAAAAAGAGGTTCGAGAGGCCAAAGAGATGGGACTTCAAGAATGGATTTCTTTGGGCAGAATTACACTGTGAGCTTCATGGGTGAGATCCTAACCTCAAATAAGCACTTGCAATGGGATCCCTTACAGAGCTAGTTATGCATACCCTGGAGCAAGTGTTCTCAACCAGGATTGGCAAGGTCTTGAGACCAACGTGGTTGTCACAATTCAGTGTAAGATGGGGAGGCTCCTGGTGTCTAATGGGTAGAGGCCAGGAATCCTGTTAAACAGCCTATGGTACACAAGACCGACCCCGGCAATAAAGAATTATCCAGCCAAAAATTTCAATAGTGTCAAGGTTGAGAAACTCTGCCCATGGCTTGGGGAACACTGTGGGCTGATGTCTGAAATGGGCCTAAAATACCTAAGAGGCGAGAAAACAGCTGATTGCTCTGATGCAGAACGATCAGAGGCTGCAGCATGGCAAAAGGACCGTATATCTGGTTGAATGGACAAAGGGTGCATGCTCTTCCCCGTGGACCCAAGGAAAGGAAGGAAAGGCCCACTTGGGATGGTTTTAGAAGCTGTCCAAGAGGCTCACCCAGATAGAGGAGGTGACCCCAACCAGAAAGGCACTGGAGTGCACCCACATGTGCAGATGGAAGAAAGGGAGCGGGTGACCAGCAGGAGAGATGCATCTGCCAACAGGATCACTACGATGAAAGATTGGAGTGTAGGAGGGTGGCTTAAGAACATGCAGAAGTGCTCCATGAGGGAAAATGTTAGCTTTAAACAGGCCCGGGGCAGCTGTGACTGTTACCATCAAGTAAGATTCCTTACTTCTCCTCCTCCTGACACCCTGCCCTCTCTCCAAGCTGTGCCAAACATACATGCATCAGAAATCCCAGTTAGCGTGCTGGAAGGAAGGGGCCTGAAGTACTAGGAGGGAAATACAAGAGAAGCTGAGCACGTCTCCTTCCCAGGGCAGGCAGTTAGCCTGCCAAGGGCCCAAGCGGATGGTGGGGAGAAGCTTTAAATTTAAATGAAGTATGGATAATTACTAAAATGATACATGTTGGGGACTAAAAGTGATCAGTTATTTGCTTATTTTTAGCTAATAAAACATTTTATTATTTCTGCCTAAAACAGTCATCCAAAGGGTGGAAAGAAAGAACAAGCTCCACAGAAAGGGTTTGAACAAGTAAGGAGGGAAAACAAAGCAGGTTTGGGATCACAGTCAGGCTCCCTCCACAGGACGGGCTCTTGGGCTTTCAATCACATTTATTCCTTATCAGGGGAAGTATTTAGTAGTTTAACAACACAGAAGATGCACAAACAGACAACAAAGAACTGCGAGTAATAATATCAATCTTTAAAGACCAAAGTTTGAAGACAAGACAAACTATGCATTCTAAGAGAAGCCATGAAGTCAAAGTAAGGGGTACACAGTGGACTCTGCAAGGACACCAACCTGCAGTTCTAGAAAACCTCCCTTTCTGCCAAGGTCACAGAAGGAAAACCAACTGAAACAGACCCTGAGTTCAGGAGTGACACAGTGATGACGCATGCTCCCTTACCTGTCGGGGCCTTGGTGTCGGCCTTCTTGCTCTCCCAGGCCCCCTTCTGGGCCCACACCTGGACCGTGTACTCCACACCTGGCCTCAGGCCCGTCAGGACGGCGCTGCTCTGCTCCTTCCCCACGGACACCTCCCTGGTGTCCCCATCGGCAGAGGTGTAGCGCACCATGTACTTGTCGATGACAGCTTGCACCGGGTCCCACGAGATGGTGGCCGTGTCCTCTGTCA
>NW_027715620.1:0-326 GCF_054177405.1 Leptonychotes weddellii | reverse complement strand
GGGGGGGGCAGGTCCTGGCCACCCACAAAGGCAGAGGCCAGGGAGTCACCGGGGAAGCCGAGACGGGAAATGCTGGTGGGAAAGGATTTATACTCCTCATGCCGTGCATCTTTCAGTTTCTAAATATTTAAACATTCCAGAGCAGCAAGATGAGGCAAATACTGTGTGCCTATGGCCTGGGACACAATGCACGTGGGCCCTAAGAAAACCCATCTTATGCAATTACGGACAGGGCAAACATCAATTTCTGGGGGCCCCTTCCAAGAGCACTCTGGTGGCTCTCGTGAATACAGGGACCAGAAAGCACTGAACACCAGACAAATGTG
>NW_027715619.1:0-326 GCF_054177405.1 Leptonychotes weddellii | reverse complement strand
TTTTTTTTTTTAAGATTTTATTTATTTGAGAGAGAGACAGCAGGAGCAGGGAGAGGGACAGAGGGAGAAGCAGGCTCCTCACTGAGCAGGGAGCCCGATGGGGCTCAATCCTAGGACCCTGGGATCATGACCTGAGCCGCTTAACCGACTGAGCCACCCAGGCGCCCCCCCCGACCCTCCTTTGACTCCTCTGCAAGTTGGTCATGGCTCCCTACCTCTGTAACACCTTAACCTCACTGAAATTTACTCTAGATCTTTCTCTGACCTGCCTGCACATTTTGGTGAAACTCACTGAACCTGCCCTGATGTCTCACCAAACCCCTTCC
>NW_027715618.1:0-326 GCF_054177405.1 Leptonychotes weddellii | reverse complement strand
TGGTCTGCCAGTATTAGCCCTTCTTTGCTTTTCCTCCCATCCATACACCTTTTCACTCTTCTAGCTAACTAGCACCTTTCCCTCTCCTTTCACACTTCCAAAACCTCTTCCTCCACCCTCTTTTTCAGCTGATGACTTACTTCCCATCTCACCAAGAAAATAAAAACAACTAAAAACAAATCTTCACAAGTTCCTATCACCATTATCTATACTCACCTACTCTCAGCCATACCTATATATTCTAAGCAGCCTGAATTCCTTGCTAAGACCAATCTTTCCACTCATGCACTAGATCTCATGCCTTCTTACCTACTCAAGGACACCCC
>NW_027715617.1:0-326 GCF_054177405.1 Leptonychotes weddellii | reverse complement strand
TTTTTTTAAAGATTTTATTTATTTATTTGAGAGAGAGAGAGAATGAGAGACAGAGAGCATGAGAGGGAGGAGGGTCAGAGGGAGAAGCAGACTCCCTGCCAAGCAGGGAGCCCGATGCGGGACTCGATCCCGGGACTCCAGGATCATGACCTGAGCCGAAGGCAGTCGCTTAACCAACTGAGCCACCCAGGCGCCCTGGAAGGTATCAAACTTTTAAGCTAAAGCAGTACTTCCCTTCTTCTTCCCAGAAGAATAGTCTGATTGTTATTCATTTAAGCCACAGGCCTAATCAACCCAAACACCCCCAGTGCTCCCTGAAGAAGTGA
>NW_027715616.1:0-326 GCF_054177405.1 Leptonychotes weddellii | reverse complement strand
GTCCCTGGTGGGGAAACAACACAATTTCAAGTTCAGGGACATCCTCTGCAATCAGCATCAACTACTCGTCAAGAAAACAAGACCTTGGCATTGTTGGTGAGTAGCAGATCCTTTATGAGCTCATCAGCATAATCCACGGTCCCTGATCTGTATCAATATCAATAAGAAACCACTTGAGAGGATTGGGAAAACATGGCATCCCTCCCTCCTCCTCCTCTCAGTCCACATTGACTCATTCATGTATGAAATTGTGTCTTTGTAATGGCGAAATATGAAAGATCCTGTGTAGTCAAATTAATATCATGGGAGCAGAGAGTGGAAATAGG
>NW_027715615.1:0-326 GCF_054177405.1 Leptonychotes weddellii | reverse complement strand
TGTCTGATTGTTGTTGCTAGGACTTATAGTACTATGTTGAACAATAGTGGTGAGAGTGGGCATCCTTGACGTGTTCCTGATCTTAAGGGAAAGGCTCTCAGCTTTTCCCCATTGAGAATGATATCCACTGTGGGCTCTTCATTGATGGTTTTTATGAAATTGAGGAATGTTCCCTCTATCCCTACACTCTGAAGAGTTTTAATCAGGAAACGATGCTGTATTTTGTCAAATGTTTTTTCTGCATCAATTGAGATGACCATGTGGTTATTTTCTCTTATTTATGCATTCTATCACATAGATTGATTTGTGAATGTTGAACCACTCTT
>NW_027715614.1:0-326 GCF_054177405.1 Leptonychotes weddellii | reverse complement strand
TAAATAAAATCAGTAACAATGAAAAATGGTTGTTTGCTTTGTGATAAATTAGTAACAATCTATTTAATCTTCAGTGAAGCAACTCATTTGGACAAACAATTCTTTTACAGTTGTTATATGAAAAAAAACCTGATTACTACATTGGAGTGTTGGAGTGGGTAGAGTATGAAGAAACTTTTTTTAAACTAATTTAGGGTGCTGTTTAATATTGACAGTCCAGGTATATATATACAATGGAATATTATGCAGCCATCAAAAGGAATGAGATCTTGCCATTTGCAGCGACGTGGTTGGAACTGGAGGGTATTGTGTTGAGTGAAATAAGT
>NW_027715613.1:0-326 GCF_054177405.1 Leptonychotes weddellii | reverse complement strand
GCAGTTCTGTTCTGGACCCCCAGCAGCCCTCCGCCCCGGAGCTGGGGAGCGATTTGCAGAGAATGAGAACGTGTTCTCCAGAAGGTAGATGCCAGTGACCAGGGACCCTGAAACACACTCTGGAGGGCCAGACTGGTGGGAGGCGCAAAGGGGCACCGGATAGAGAAAGTGCGGCCATGATTCTTCCCCCCTGCATCGCTGTCCCCACAGCGGGATGAGGGCACAACCCCGGGGTCCTGGGCCACCCTGACCACGGGGTTCCAGCCACAGCACGGCCCCTCCCCTGTGCCCAGCTTCACACTGGTCACCTTCCCTGGGCCCTGGGG
>NW_027715612.1:0-326 GCF_054177405.1 Leptonychotes weddellii | reverse complement strand
GGAGCAGGTAGATGGTGGAATAAATGCTAAGGAGAGGAGACACATCAAATTTCAAAGAAACTGAAGAATATGATTTAATTGGATGAATTCCTGCTAACAGCTCACTTGACTAAGGGACTGTGAAATGATCATTTGTCCAAATGTGTTAAATACAGAGCTCAAAATCAACTCTGTGGTCCGTGGAAGTCCAGTATCAACTCCTCAGCCCCAAATCCCACAAAGGTCCTGGCAGAAAATCTCATGATGCAAGAATGACGGATGTGTGGGCTCCGTGTTCACAGGAGAGATGGTTCTCCCAGGGAGAAGTAGATGAAGGAAGGCAATAT
>NW_027715611.1:0-326 GCF_054177405.1 Leptonychotes weddellii | reverse complement strand
GGCTAATGCATGACGTCTTCCAGCCCCCATGTCTCCTAGACGAAGATCTGACCCACTCTCTGTGCAGCCTGGACTAAGGCCTTTTGAGCATGGGAAGCAGCTGCACGGGTTCTGAGTGTCCTTCCCTGCTCCTTCCTTCCTCCCCACACCCACTCTCTGCTGCACAAACTGCATTTCCTTCTCTTGAATCTACGAACTGGTTCCCACCCACAGTACCTTCGACGTCGTAGTCAGTGGAAGTGATATGCATGAATCTCCCCCGTTGTTTGGCCAGATGTCCCTGTGGGTGCTGCTGAACCACAGATGGGGACAGCCAGGAGAATTTC
>NW_027715610.1:0-5621 GCF_054177405.1 Leptonychotes weddellii | reverse complement strand
GGGCTCAGTGTGATGCCCGTCCAAGGTGCAATGGCCCTGGTGTGTCTCCACCACTGGGGTGGGGTGGGGTGCGTGTGCCAAGATGGGAAGGGCCCTGTGATCGGACCTGGGACACAGATTTCCGGTCCAAGAGTCTCGGCAATTTGGGGACACATGGTTTATGAGGGGACAGACACATACACAGAGACCGACGGTGCCATATGCCAAAGCCAACTCTAGGTGTCTTTGCACAGGTCGAGTGGGTCTGGCTGGTCAGAGGGAGGGGTCAACACACAGCAGGTACCAAATAGGGGCTCCATCCATCTGTGGCCCCCTTCTTCCCACCGCAGCAGTCACCTCTCGAGTGTGAAGTAACCCCACGGGGTCTGCTCCCTGAAGCCGACCTCTCAACGGGCCCTGCCTGTGGCTCGGACGTTCTCCTGATACAAGCCCTGGAAACTCAGAATTCATCCCTGGTGGATGGGGGGCTCCAAGCCCACCCCACCCCCTTTCTCTCCAGTTATGAGATCCAGAATGCTCGTCTGGGCTTCCTTTATATCCTTCAGAAGTTTTGAGGAAAAAAAAAGTTGAAAGTCACTGTTCTAAATTAAGCCAACTGCAAACCTAAATTGACAATGTGTGAGAAGTCTATATTGAGCCTTTACGTGTGAAACCGTTTTCACAATATACAGTAAAGACTGCAGTTACCGGAGCTCCCCTCTTGCCCAGGCAAGCCCTCCACTTCTCATGGATTGCCTTCCAGGGCCTGGGTAACTGCATCCTTGAACCCACTGGACAGGTGTTCAGTGAGGGGCCCCCCAACATGCACCGTGTGGGGGGCCAGGGAGCTGGTGCTGGGCAGGAGCAGGTAAGGGCGCCCTGCTCTCAAGAGGGTGGTCTTACAGGCATCGGGAGGACGGGTGCATAAATGCTCGAGGAGAAGGAACGGGAGCAATGCCCCATGCAGCGGGTGGTGGGGACGTGTGGGTGAGGACGGGAGGACAGAACGACAGCAGTGATGTGGGCACCTAGCCCAGGGGGATAGGCCAAGGAGAGAGCAGCACGTGCAAGGGCTCAGACTCGTGTGAGCGACTTCCTGCCACACTTCTGGGGTAGCTGTCAAAGATGGCACCGATTTGGAGATGGGAAGGAACATTCCTGGGAGGCTCCAACCTGGCTCAGTGCGGTTTTCACGTCTGTCTGCAGTCAGCTCTGTCAGTCTGAGAATCTTTGCTTGGAATCAGATTCCCCCACCTCGCTCACCCTGCCCCGACTTCATGTCTTTCCTCCGCTGGGTGGTTCCTGCTATTAACCCCGTGAGCTGTAACATGTTTTGACAATTTCTGAATAAGATGATGGATGGTGCAGGAGACTTGTTTTTTCTTTATCGATAAACAGAAGCCCCAAACATAAAAGCTTGGGGCTGCTTTGGCTGTCATGAGATTGGGGCCCTCGAGATGCTTCTGTGCGCCCCTCATCTCCCTCACTTAGCCCCTGGTTCCGTGAAGCCAGTGCTTCAGGGACCCCAGCCTGAAATCCAGGGGCAGCTGGATTAAGGCTGGATTAAGAGCCGGAATCCTACATTGAGGTCCAAGTTCTCTTGGAACAGCCTTTCCTCTTTCTGTAAAATAAGGGGGTTCTGATGAGCTCTAAAATCCATTCTGGACACAGAATACTATCATCCTCTGAAATCCCAAATCAGAATGTAAGATGCAAACATTCTTCGAACAACTGACAGGTGACCAACTAGGAATTGTAAAGGAATACAACAATGTCGACATCCCTTCGGCTATCTTCTGTTGGCCCTAAAAGTGTAGCTCATGATTTTTGAGTTAATTAATTCGCTGGCAAGTTTGCTCTTCTCTTAAGGCGTGAACAACCTTTTGGAGCTAAAAAGTTACCATGGCAGGATTTTGGCAAATGTGAAGAACACACTTAATTTGTCGTTAGCAAGAAGCCTAATACAAATTCTCTTCCAAATTAATAGCCATAGAACCCGAATAAGGAATATTAACCATTTCATTGTCCTCCACCTAAATTTTATAATCCTATGGTTCAAATGCCATTAGATTTAAATGAGAGCTTCAGGAAATTTCTCTAGCTCAGACGTAAGGAAGAAAATGCTAACTTAAGGCTCTCAATTCCTCAAGGTGAACACTATCGTGTTCTGTTCAATACTAGTTTCATTGAATTTTTCTGTTACAAAGTCATCAAAGAAAATTTTAAACACTAAATATAAGGATCTCCCAAGGACTTCTGTAACAGATTCATTTTTGAGTGATTTTATTAAAGGCAAATGAAAGATCATGTATCCTATGATTTTGCTCACTTGCTGGTCATTACCAAGGGAGACTTCCCAAGGGTCATTTCCACCACATTGATATGGACCAGAGAAAATGTCTCACAGAAAGGACTCCTCCCATCTCATATTGATGCCTATGGTTTCTGCAAACCATCCACAGCCAATAAGTGATGCTCATCCTTCCTCTCCATCTACTGTGACTTAGTTCCCTATGGTTTCTGCAAACCATCCACAGCCAATAAGTGATGCTCATCCTTCCTCTCCATCTACTGTGACTTAGTTCCCTATGGTTTCTGCAAACCATCCACAGCCAATAAGTGATGCTCATCCTTCCTCTCCATCTACTGTGACTTAGTTCCCTATGTTCTAGGTACTGGAATAAAGGGAAAAATAAGGGAGCTACTGGCAAAGTGCCCCTGAACCAGTGGTGCAAGCTGATTTTGTCCCACACAACCCCCAATAATTTTGAACCACTATGTACTCCTAACATTTTTAATTGACACCCGAAAATTTCCATCATGAGTTCAATGGGTTGCAACAGATGTAATTTCTACTGCATTGTAAATATTAATACTTTTAAAAATGTTTCTTTTTCTTTTGAGAGTGAGAGAGAGCATGAGTGGGGTGGGGGGAGGGGCAGAGGGAGTAGGAGAGAGAATCTCAATCCAACTCCAAGCTCAGCTCAGTGTGTAAATTAAAATTTAATTTTTATTTTCTCTCACCATAACATGGCAATGTTAAATTCTTTCTGGACACGCAGTGGTTATGACTGTGATAATTAACAGAAAGCAGTCAATACAAATGGCATAAATGTTTTAGAAATTTTGACACTTGTTAAACAAAAAGGTGAAATTTCATTGAAAGGGCATCTCATAGTGAGCTAGATGAGGCTTTTTTTCAATTAATTCCTTTAAAATGACTGGATTATTTATCACTAGCATGAGGCAGGGTTTGGCATAAATGGCAGCTCACATTTTTCATTCTTATTGATATTAAGCACCAGGAAGCCTTCTTCACATGAGTAAGTAGAGGGCAATTAAGCCTTTAAACTCTTTGTCCGGTATAAATCACTTAATTGATCTGTCACAAAATTTATGCTTAATGAGCTGTGATCCAATGACTCGATTAGAGTCTTTGTCAGTTTGGTTGGAAAGAAGGCTTGGAAATCACCTGATGCTCAAAAGGATCTGCTGCCAAGTCCTTTTTTTTTTTTTTTTTTTAAGATTTTATTTATTTATTCATGACAGACAGAGAGAGAGAGAGAGAGGCAGAGGGAGAAGCAGGCTCCCCGCAGAGCAGGGAGCCCGATGCGGGACTCGATCCCGGGACCCCGGGATCATGACCTGAGCCGAAGGCAGACGCTTAACCATCTGAGCCACCCAGGCGCCCAAGTCCTTTGATTTCTTACCTGATCAACCCTCTACCAAGAATTCCATTTGTCCTTTTGTCAGGCACCAAGAATAGGTCTGCCCATCTCAGGGAACCACACCCAAGTGGGATTCCTGATGGCTGAGTGCTACCCCTGTATTTTGTGAGGGAGGAGAAGGGCATTCCTACAAGGGGCGGGGGGATGCTGGCACTGAGACTGCCCCCAGGTGAGCTCCCAGGCACCTCACTTGTAAGAACAAATACAAAAACAGAGGCATAATCTCTGGGAATGGATTCCCTTGGAAAGTCTCGGTGTTCTCCCAGGGAAATGCCTCCCTCAGGTTAAAACCACCCACACAGCAGCGCCTGGGTGGCTCAGTCGGTTAGGTGTCTGCCTTCGGCTCAGGTCATGATCCCAGGGTTGTGGGATGGAGCCCTGTGTTGGGCCCCCTGCTCAGCGGGGAGCCTACTTCTCCCTCTCCCTCTGCCTGCCGCTCCCCCTGCTTGTGCTCTCTCTCTCTCATGCTCTCTCTCTCACGCTCTCTCTCTCTCTAAGTAAAGATATAAAATCTTAAAAAAAAAAAAAACCCACTGACACACACAAGTCAGTTTAAGAGCTGGGGTGGGGAGCACATGGAGAATGCTCCAGAAAGACAGAAGTGGTGTTGTTCCTTCTAACTAGAGAGGACGTGAAAGTGACCACTGAACAGGATCTTGAAACAAGCATGGTGTGGGCAGGTGGAGCGCAGGAGGATCAAAGAATGGGCGGAAGCATGGAAACATGAGACCGAATGGGAAGTGTTGGGTTCTGTCGAAAGTGGTTGCCCTCTATGGTGTCTCATGGGCTGCCTGGTATCGTGTCCATGTGGGGGCACATGTATGCAAATGCTCAGGGGGAAGAGAGTGAAGAGGTTGGGTGTAGAGACCCTCTGTCACCACATTATATGGATTTTGCCTTGACTGGTGGCCCTAATCCTGCCTACCTTCTTTTCCTCTAGTTAATTCTTTAGGTGGTTTGCCCAAAAGTTTAGGTATTCATGCCTCTTCAAAATGACAGCTTCTTTATTTGGATGGGCACTATGTAACATTTACTAACATTAGCGTTCTGGTCCAAAAGCTGCACAGACCTGAGCCTCTCAAAGATATCGCATGATGTAGGTAACAGTGCACTATAAAGCATTATTACACACACACACACACACACATACACACACAGGACACACATACACACACACACACTTCTTCAAGAAGGCAGGATAATGAAGACTTTGAAAGCACCTACGGATCTAAAATAGACCTGGATTCTCTTAAGAGTCAAGTCATATATTCTTGGTATCAGTCAACCTATATTTCACTAGAGTCTAATCCTAGAATCCTGATGTGCCCAGAGAAATGGGCAGAGAAAATTTCAATTTCCACCACTGTAAGGCAGGGCTGTGATGCGATCACTGTTCTGTTAGGACATATATAGGCAACAGATGCTGCTTTTGTCTGTCCACCAACGTCCCCCTCCCTGTTAGTGCTAAGTGAATTCCTCCCTTCTGTGGCTAACCTATTTCTCAACATCTGGGAATACCTAACAACCGCCCCCACCTACCCCTGGCCACAGAGGGTGGGCATGAGATGAACCAAAATCTGGCCAATTTAAACTGTGCACACAACAGTAGAGCCAAAGAATGTCCTAAGCCAGACAAATCAAGGTCTGTCTCTGGACCTTCCCTCCAGAGCTCCCCCTGCTATTAACCCTGTGAGCTGTAACATGTTTTGAATGGTGGCCAGGCAGGGGTCTGGATCCCTTGGTCTCAGTTTTGTCTGGGAGGTGGGCTCATGGGCCACCGTAGGACTGTGGGGCGGGCTCAGTGTGATGCCCGTCCAAGGTGCAATGGCCCTGGTGTGTCTCCACCACTGGGGTGGGGTGGGGTGCGTGTGCCAAGATGGGAAGGGCCCTGTGATCGGACCTGGGACACAGATT
>NW_027715609.1:0-326 GCF_054177405.1 Leptonychotes weddellii | reverse complement strand
GCACAATTTACCTATCAATAGAATTATGCTTAAAAATCCCTTAAATCATCCATAAGTGAAAAATAAACACTGCTAATATCATATATATACTATGACATCAAGTTAAATTAGTATTTATTAGTTATATCCTTTTCTCCAGTAGTGTGCTAGATGGTAGAGCTGGGAAATTAAAAAAAATACATAGTCGTTTCCCTTGGGAAACAAAGAAGATGGATTCCTATAAATTAAAGTGCATTTTATGGTATTTTCTTATGTATTCCATCACCAAATTACAACTACGGAGCTATACCATGGAGTTGTACTATACTATAGAACACCACCTCATG
>NW_027715608.1:0-326 GCF_054177405.1 Leptonychotes weddellii | reverse complement strand
TCTCTGCTATAATTTGCTTCAATATACCTTCTGCCCCTCTCTCTCTTTCTTCTTCTTCTTCTGAGATCCCAATTATTCTAATATTGTTTTGTGTTATGGTATCACTTATCGCTCCAATTCTGCCCTCGTTATCCAGTAGTTGTTTGTCTCTTTTTCTCAGCTACTTTATATTCCATCATTTGGTCTTCTATATCAGTAATTCTCTCTGTCTCATTTATCCTAGCAGTTAGAACCTCCATTTTTAATTGCACCTCCTTAATAGCCTTTTTGATTTCGACTTGGTTAGATTTTAGTTTTTTTATTTTTCCAGAGAGGGTTTCTCTAAT
>NW_027715607.1:0-326 GCF_054177405.1 Leptonychotes weddellii | reverse complement strand
GCACTATTAGTTAAAATAAACTTAATGTGATTACTGTGCTTGAGACTTTTGTTGAATTCCTTGATTTCACTAAGTTCTATGATTTTTTATGCATTTCCTATACAAAATTTACAAATTTTTTAACTTCTGCTGATGATGCATTTGTTTATTAAAGTTGGTGCTGGGAAGAATTAATTAGGTAATCACTTGCGTTTTTAGTAGATTAGGAAGGTTTCATAGCAGCAGTTATATATATGCATTTACACACACACTAGTGCAGTGTATATAACTGGAAGAACAAATTATTTCATAGACATCAATGACAATGTATCCCTCTGGTATTGTTT
>NW_027715606.1:0-326 GCF_054177405.1 Leptonychotes weddellii | reverse complement strand
TCACCCAAAATGAATCACGTTAAATGATCTTTTGGGGTGCCAGAAGAAAAAATATTAGAACTCTTATTTATAATTATTTTTTTCTAAAAAAATTTAAAAGTTAAGTTTCATTAGTATTAAGTATTAAATATATGGATGGAGGGGACGCCTGGGTGGCTCAGTCAGTTAAATATCTGCCTTTGGCTCGGGTCATGATCCCAGGGTCCTGGGATCAAGCCCCGCATCAGGCTCCCTGCTCAGTGGGGAGTCTGCTTCTCCCTCTGCCTCTGCCCCAACTTGTGCTCTCTCCCTCTCTTTCTCGCTCTCTCAAATAAATAAATAAAATT
>NW_027715605.1:0-326 GCF_054177405.1 Leptonychotes weddellii | reverse complement strand
TGTATCCTAGAGATGACATTGTAGGCTGGACAGATCAGTAGTAAGATATAAAATAATTAAAAATTTAACATTTTTCAGCTACAATAATCTATAATCCTATAACCTGCAGTGAACAACACTAATGCAAATATGTGAAAATTTCTCAAATTATTACTGATAGATACTGAGTTTTTCTAACAAAGTTAAGTGTCCGAATATTTTTACATGACTTATTTGGAGATGGCTAACTATATTTATATTACCCATAGATATTTCTGTTGAAGTATTTGTTGTGTAATATATCCTCCTCATTAATTGATCAAACACAGATTTACTATAAATTAAGT
>NW_027715604.1:0-326 GCF_054177405.1 Leptonychotes weddellii | reverse complement strand
CTGAAACTCTATCCCTGTAAAAGAACAACTGCTCACTTTCCACCTCTTCCCAGCTCCTGGCAACCAGCACTCTACTTTCTGTCTCTCTGAATCTGACTTACTCTACTACCTCACCTAAGTGGAATCATAGAGTATTTGTCTTTTTGTAACTGCCTTATTTCACTCAGCATAATGTCTTCAAGTTTCATCCATGTTGTAGGAGGTGTCAGAATTTCCTACTGTGACGGGGACAAACCATGAGAGACTCTGGACCCCGGGAAACAAACTGAGGGTTACAGAAGGGACGGGGCTGGGGGAATGGGGTAGCCGGGTAATGGGTATTAAGG
>NW_027715603.1:0-326 GCF_054177405.1 Leptonychotes weddellii | reverse complement strand
TTTTTTCCAGGAACTGTGAGCCACTTTTTGCAACATAATTCTGAAAGAAGATAGGGTCCCTGTTTCCCAGTTTCTATGGGAGATTAGGAGCCCAACTTCCAGGAGGACCTGATTCCAAATGGCAAAGCTAGATCCTGTCATCTAGATCGAGAAACATCTTATTATCTCTTTGGATAAAGCCAATTCATTTACACAGTGTCACCCAAACCAGAAGAATTTAGGATGCACTATGTGTGACAAGTGGTGCTGTCAAGACTTCTGACTTGAGGGCAAACTATCATTTATCTGGAGAACATGTATGCAATGCATTGTATCTGCTTGGTATA
>NW_027715602.1:0-326 GCF_054177405.1 Leptonychotes weddellii | reverse complement strand
CCCTCCCCCTCCACTCATGCTTGCTCAAATAAATTAAAAAAAAAAAAAAAATTCCAGGTGATTAAGGAAAATACACACATTACACTTTTGTAAATCCTCAAAGTTAAATTCAAATTGAAACTAACAAAATTAATCCATAAACTGCTCAACATTTACTTGGGTCCAGTCTTAAGAAAGTAAGGTAACCAACTAAAAAAATGTATCTATAGGGCGCCTGGGTGGCTCAGTTGGTTAAGCGACTGCCTTCGGCTCAGGTCATGATCCTGGAGTCCCGGGATCGAGTCCCGCATCGGGCTCCCTGCTCGGCAGGGAGTCTGCTTCTCCCT
>NW_027715601.1:0-326 GCF_054177405.1 Leptonychotes weddellii | reverse complement strand
CCATACTGTTTTCCAGAGATGCTGCATCAGTTTGCCTTCCCACCAAGACCTTTCTCTGCATCTTTTCCAATATCTGTCATTTCCTGTGTTGTTAATTTTAGGCATTCTGACAAGTGTGAGGTGATATCACATTGTAGTTTTGATTCATATTTCCCTGATGATGACTGATGTTGAGCAGGTACATGCTAGGCTTTTAATATCTTTCCCATTTTAGTGAGAATTGTCTCAGGAACTGGTGGGATAGATGAATCATTTTTACACTCTAGGATTTAATAAACTTCTAGTTCTTGGCCTTGACATTCTCTTTCTCAACTGTTTGCATTTTG
>NW_027715600.1:0-5623 GCF_054177405.1 Leptonychotes weddellii | reverse complement strand
AAGTCATAATCTCTGAGTCTTTTCTATTTTGGGGGCTCCTCCTCCTAGTCATTCTGTTGATGGGTGTTTGAGGGAATGTATAGAGTCCAAATTATTGACCAGAACCCAAGCAACATGCACCTGTTTTCTTGGGACCTTAGGGTTGCTGGCCTCTTGTTTTCCCAGCCTGTCTTCTGCGGGAGGGGCCTGCCGCACTGTTACTCAGGCAACCCTGTTTGGGCGGAGTTGCCCTGCGCCCCTGTGGCAGGGGATGGGCTCAGCGGGAATCAGTTTTTGGGGCTTTTGTTCTCTGGCGGCTTTCCACGTCTCTTCCGCAAGTCAGAAGACACCGTTTCCAACCCTCTGCCTCAGAGCAGAGAGACCGCAGTCTGTGCTTCAGTGAGCTCTCCAGGCCACACTGTCTCCGTTTCTGTCCGTGCTGCTATAAACTGCAGCGTCCTGGGTTGTGTGCCCCTCCGCAGCGCTCCCAGTCCTGCCTCCAGGTCAGGGCACGTCTCTGCCCTTTGTGATTCTAAAACCGCCAGCCGCTCCCTGTTTGTGCCCACGCGACCCTGCCACTCCCGGTTTCCACCCCGGGGGCTGCCCTAGAGTCCTTTCCCCGCCGCTACCGGTCTGCGAGTCTGTGCCCGTCCGCAGCGTGCGAGGCTTTCGCTCACCAGCGGTGTAGGATCCCCACAGCCAGGCACACTCCCGCTGCCGTTTATCCTCTGATATCTGCCTGCGGAATCACGGCTCCCCGCTTCATACCTCAAAACCAACCACCTGCGATATTCTGTTTGTAGAGATCCAGATCCTCTTACATCTCAGGCTGGTTTCGTGGGTGCTCAGAGTGGTCTGGTAGATATCCAGCTCAATTCCGGGGACCAGTTGAAATAGGGTCCCCTACTCCTCTGCCATCTTTCCCCCCTACTCCCTGTCCTGTTCTTCTAGAATGGAGGGGATGACCATTCATCTGTCCACAGAGAGTTGGACACATGAAATGATTTACAACAGAACTCCCCGGCCATTTGCTGACTTATGAAGCTTGTCTTGCTTTATCTCACGATCCAGGTCGTGCACAAAAGCGTTTTTGCAAACTGCGGAGCCAGACAGGTCTGCGTTCAAAGTCGAGCTCCATCATGTACGTCTGTGTGTCCTGGCTGTTCTGCCTTCACGAGAGGTCTCATTCTCGGATGCCTCCCTCGGCCTGCTTTGCTCGCTCCCATTGTGTGCCTGTGGGCATTTGAGTTAGCGACACTTCCATCAGGGCTCTCTGAGGGCAGTCCAAGAATCCGCCTCCTTCCTGTCCTCTGCCAAGTCCACGAATTGGGAGAAAACTATTACAGGTGCCCAGACCCTTGTCGGTACAAGTGAGAACGGTGCCCAAGTTCTATTGAGCTGATGACTTGTACGTGTATTGTCCAAAGACCTATCGGGGGTGCCGGTCACTCCATGCTTTGGAGATAGGAATAGTGCATACCTGCTTGCGCCCGCTTCAAGTGAATAAATATGCATGATGTTCCCGGGCCACCTGTTAATCCCATCAAGAACAAAAGTATCTACCTAATGTAATTTGTTTGGCAGCCTCTCTGTGAGAGATGCCAAGACTTTCCGAACATTAAGTGTATTAATGTCCCCCCTTGGAGGAGATGTTCACTTTTAACCAATGTTCAATTCTTCGGCAGCAAGTTCTGGCCAGGAGACCTGTCCCTGCTGTTGGGGAAAAGGATCCAAGTGTTCAGCTAAGCAGCACCTCATGAATAATTTTAATTTCTTTTAAAAAGGAAACACAATAGAATCCGGTCACTGTTGGTGCCCGGTGACTGCACACCAAGGTTCTTTGAACCATTTGTTCTGACCTGTCAGGGGAGCGCACCCCTGTCCTGGAAGGATAGATCAATGTTTTATGGCCGTGGACCAGGCACCCGACCACTTGGCTTTGGAAATCAGGCTGGTGGCGGGAGAGGATTGGGAACGGATGGTCTGATTGCAAACTTCTAATTAATGTATGTTTTATTTATGCTTATGAAGCCTGAAATATTAATGGAGGCAAGAAATGCATAATTGATATGCCCCCTAGAAAATGTGCGTTATGGTGCACGGACAGGGAGCCCCAAATGTCCTTCCATCAAAGATGCGAGAAGGCTCCCATGGCTCCTTGCAGCTCGGGAGTGCTTTATGTTGCTGGAAGTCTGGAAATCTCCATGCACCCTGGCAGCTGGTATCGGAACGATGTTCTTTTTAGTATCTTGTCTCTCGGATGAGTATAACATTTCATCATTTCTTTGGAGAAGGAGAGAAGAGCCAAGAGAGATCTTGTATTAATGGAGTCCCTAACGTGTGACAAGCATTTTTTTCCAATGCTCCCATTTATCATCATGATGATACCAAACTCATTATAAATCCTATTTGATGGGAGAAAGATGCAGAAAGGTAAAATGACGTGCCTAAGGTCACACAGGGAATGAGTGGCAAAGCTAGAGGTCAAAACCTGTTCCTCTTACACCACAGTGATCTGTGATGTGGGCAAGATCCCCTTGTGAGTGCTAAAAATTGTGGGGGCATGGGGGTGACTCCTGGCCCATCGCTTCCAAGAAGTGGGTTGTAAGCAAGCCACCTAATCGCCCTGTGACTCTGTTTCCTTATCCGTAAAACTGGGGTAACCATAGTCCCTGCATCATAGGATTATTACGGGATTCAGTGGGTAATAGCCATAAAACTTGAGCACCTGGCACATAATAAGCACATGATAAACTTTAGGTATTACTATTATTATGACTACAGAGGGTGAGAAATGGGTCAGAGAGATAAGACACCAGATGTAAGAAATTAGATGTTCACACTGAGCGAAAACTGGGCAACGTTGCAAGGTTTTAAGCCAAAGAACGATAATAAGAAAAATGTGATTTGACTTATGTTTTAAATGATTTGCTCAGGTTGCTGTGCCGAGAACAGACTGCAAAGGAAAGAACCAAAGAAGGTCGCAGGGAAACCTTTTGGGAGGCTTTTAGGAACCAGGGTGAGGGGGGCAGGTGAGAATGGTACGAACAGCAAAAATGGTGAAAAGGGGTGGATTCTGATCTTGTTTTGAAAGTAGAGCCGACAGGATGCACTAATGGACCAGATGTAGGGTGTGAACAGAAGTGCAATCAAAGATGAGCCCAGACTCCTGGGAGGGTGTGGTTGCCCTCCAAGACGGGCAGGATATGGTGGAGCAGGTGTGGAGGTCTAGTTTGGGGCTCCTTGTATTTGATAAACCTGTTGGACCTCCCAGGGGAGATGCCAAGCAGGCAGTTCTGTACCTGAGTCTGGAAAAGGCATTTTCTCCAGTTCTCTTCTTTTTTATTCCTAGCTTCAATTCATTCTCTCCTTAGGAACACTGGGGAATCAAAGTGAGCAAAATAAAAATGCACCAGCAGGCTGAGCTAGGTCATGCCCCACATATTAGATGTGACTTTTGTAAAGAGTATTTTGTCACATGACTCTCCGAAAAATGTATCTCATGGAAAAGCAGAAGATGATGATGGTGGTGGTGGCAGTGACAGAATATTAGCAATCAGCTCAGAGACAGAAAATGACAAGGAAGAGAAAAAGAAGGAACCAACGAACAAAGGAAGAAGAGAGGGATGGAAGGAGGGAGAAAAACACCATCTTTATTTATTTTTATTTATTTATTTTCAGTTAGCCACAGTATAGTTCATCATTAGTTTTTGATGCAGTGTTCAATGATTCATTAGTTACTATAACACCCAGTGTTCATCACAACATGTGCCCTCCTTAATACCCGTCACCGGGCTAACCCATCCCTGACCCCCCTCCCCTCTAAAACCCTCAGTTTGTTTCCTGGGGTCTATAGTCTCTCATGGTTCGTCTCCCTCTCTGATTTTTTCCCCTTCAGTTCTCCCTTCCTTCCCCTATGGTCCTCCTTGCCATTGCTTATGTTCAACATATGAGTGAAACCATATGATAATTGTCTTTCTCTGCTTAACTTACTTCACTTAGCATAATACCCTCCAGTCCCATCCATGTTGATGTGAAGGTTGGGTATTCATCCTTTCTGATGGCTGAGTAATATTCCACTGTATATATGGACCACATCTTCTTTATCCATTCATCCGTTGAAGGGCATCTCAGCTCCTTCCACGGTTTGGCTAATGTGGACATTGCTGCTATGAACGTTGGGGTGCATATGCCCCTTCAGATCCCTACATTTGTATCTTTGGGGTAAATACCTAGTAGTGTAATTGCTGAGTCATAGGGTAGCTCTATTTTTAACATCTTGAGGAACCTCCAGACTGTTTTCCAGAGTGGCTATACCAGCTTGCATTCCCACCAACAGTGTAAGAGGGCTCCCCTTTCTCCACATCCTTGCCAACATTTGTTATTTCCTGTTTTGTTAATTTTTGCCATTCTGACTGGTGTAAGGTGGTATCTCGTTGTGGTTTTGATTTGAATTTCCCTGATGGCTAGTGATGTGGAACATTTTTTCATGTGTCTGTTAGCCCTTTGTATGTCGTCTTTGGAGAAGTGTCTATTCATATCTGCTGCCCATTTTATGACTGGGTTATTTGTTTTTTGAGTGTTGAGTTTGAGAAGTTTTTTTTATATATCTTGGATACCACCCTTTATCTGTAATGTCATTTGCAAATATCTTCCCCATTCCATGGGCTGCCTCTTAGTTTTGTTGACTGTTTCCTTTGCTGTGCAGAACCTTTTTATCACGATGAAGTCCCAAAAGTTCATTTTTGCTTTTGTTTCCCTTGCCTTTGGAGACGTGTCATGAAAGAAGTTGCTGTGGCTGATGTCGAAGAGGTTATTGCCTATGTTCTCCTCTAGGATTTTCATGGATTCGTGTCTCACATTGAGGTCTTTCACCATTTTTAGTTTATCTTTGTGTATGGTGTAAGGGAATGGTCCAGTTTCATTCTTCTATATCTAGCTGTCCAGTTTTCCCAGCACCATTTACTGGTGAGACTGCCTTTTTCCATTGGATATTTTTTCCTGATTTGTCAAAGATTAGTTGACATTGAGTTGAGGGTCCATTTCTGGAGTCTCTATTCTGTTCCATTGATCTATGTGTCTGTTTTTGTGCCAATACCATGCTTTGTAATATCATAGCTTTGTAATATAGCTTGAAGTCAGGCAGCATGATGCCCCCAGCTTTGTTTTTCTTTTTCATCATTCCCTTGGTGATTTGGGGTCTTTTCTGGTTCCATACAAATTTTAGGATTGTTGGTTCCAGCTCTTTGAAAAATGCCAATGGTATTTTGATAGGGATGGCATTGAAAGTGTAAATTGCTCTGGGCAGGATAGACATTTTAATAATGTTTATTCTTCCAATCCATGAGCATGGAATGTTTTTCCATCTTTTTAAACACCATCTTTAGACATTCATTTTTTTTAAGGTTTTCTTTCTTTTTTTTTATTCTTATGTTAATCCCTTATATTACATCATTAGTTTTAGATGTAGTGTTCCATGATTCATTGTTTGTGCATAACACCCAGTGCTCCATGCAGAATGTGCCCTCCTCAATACCCACCACCAGGCTAACCCATCCTCCCACCCCCCTCCCCTCTAGAACCCTCAGTTTGTTTTTCAGAGTCCATCATCTCTCATGGTTCGTCTACCCCTCCGATTTCCCCC
>NW_027715599.1:0-326 GCF_054177405.1 Leptonychotes weddellii | reverse complement strand
GAGAACCCAGATTTCCCAAGTCCAAAGTCTTCCTCACATCTTCCCTTTATCTAAGTAACTCTGGCTTTGCCAGGTGAATCATAATGTGAGCTGCATAGAAACTGCCAGGTATTTTGTCTTTTTCTCTGCCATACCCACGTCAGTAAGAGCATCCAATGACTGAGGAACCCCGTTTGTAGAACAAATGGATCATAAGGAAATGAGTAGGAGGTGGTCTGATTGTGTCCTGCAGAGACGGTTTGGTGCTCGTCCCACCCATCCCTCCCTCTCAAGTGTCCCCTCAAGACGGACAGGGTGGCTCGATGCCCAGCATCAGTCAGGACCTG
>NW_027715598.1:0-326 GCF_054177405.1 Leptonychotes weddellii | reverse complement strand
TGGAAAGCCAGGAAAACCGGGCCTCAGTGGCTTCCTAACCCTCAGAAGGGAGCCATAGCCCTTGCTAGGATCCACAAGCATCCCCACGATTTGCCCCCTCCTCCCCAAGACATGGCAGACCTCATCTTCTGCTCCCATCCCCCACTGCTGCTCCACTCCAGCCTCCTTGCTTCTCCTTCAGCACCCCGGGGCCACGACCGCACCAGAGCCCTTGCACTGACTGAAACTCTGTCCTCTTCCTGAATCTCTCCCCAACACACCCCTCCTTGCCTTGACCACACAACCAGTTCCTGCACTTCCTTTGGGTACTTTCTCAGTGAGCTCTC
>NW_027715597.1:0-326 GCF_054177405.1 Leptonychotes weddellii | reverse complement strand
TGATAAGATGGCAATAGTACACAATGCAATGTGGAAATTCAATGTGTTCCCGAGGAAATTCACAAAGGCCTTTGGAAAGAAATGCACAAGCTAATCCTAACAGTCATATGGAATTTCAAGGGACCATAAAATAGCCAAAACAATCTTGAAAAAGAAAATCAAAGGTGAAAGGTCATACTTCCAAAGTTCAAATATTAATGCAAAGCAACAGTAAATAAAACATTGTGATACTGTCATAAAGGTATGCATTCACCCTGAAACAAATAATACATTATACGTTAATTAGTTGAATTTAAATTTAAAACGTTTTAAAAAATAAATAAATA
>NW_027715596.1:0-326 GCF_054177405.1 Leptonychotes weddellii | reverse complement strand
TAACTCAAAAGCCTTACCTGAGAGTCATGAGACTTCCACTGTACCACTGATGCTCCTGTTGGGTTGCTTGATCTAAATTCTTTCTTAAAATCTAGACCCCCCCCAAAAAAAGTAAATTTGTGGGTTTTGAAACTCATTCAGTGTTAAGAGTGTGATTGGTAAATTTAGAGCAAAGGCTTTCCTGTTGGTAAGTGGAGTGAAAATGGGTTTGCTTTTCCCTTCCAGATAAATTTTCTTCATTTGGTTGGTTTTTTTTTGGTTCTATTTTTTTTTTATTCTTATGTTAATCCCCATACATTACATCATTAGTTTTAGATGAAGTGTTC
>NW_027715595.1:0-326 GCF_054177405.1 Leptonychotes weddellii | reverse complement strand
CTGGAGGGCCCTGCGCCCCATACCCTCCCTATGAGAACATGGTGGTGTCACTGCAGGTGGGGACCGTAGCAAGCAGACATTTCCCCAAGGACACCACTCTGGTCTGAGCCAGGCAGCAGCACCCAGGCCCACTTGTGGGACCCCTGCTCCCCACTGCATCCCAGGGACCCCCAAACAGAAACCCGATCAGACCCCTCTGCTAAAAAGGCTTGCAGGGCCCGGCACTGTTTTACAAAGAAACAGGAAACGCTCTATGTGCCCCCCCAACTGCCCTTTCTTGCACGCCCACCTCCCTGGCTGAGCCCCAGGCCTCGTCTGTCCAGGAT
>NW_027715594.1:0-326 GCF_054177405.1 Leptonychotes weddellii | reverse complement strand
CTGAGTGTTATGCACAATGAATCATGGAACACTACATCTAAAACTAATGATGTAATGCATGGTGATTAACATAACAAAAAATTTTAAAAAACACTAATGATGTATTGTATGGTGACTAACATAACATAATAAAAAAAAATGGATAGCATTATTGACACTATCAGCCAGTGAATTAAAAGCTCTGTTAGTTAAAAAAAAAGGGGGGCCTATTTTCAATTCAGAGTGACACTGTTCAAGATACAGGCATAACTGCCGTCTCTTCACTAATACTGTACTAAGATATATCACAGGATCTGGGAAAGTGTCTGATACTTAGAGTAAGCATT
>NW_027715593.1:0-326 GCF_054177405.1 Leptonychotes weddellii | reverse complement strand
TTAAACCAAAATACATTTGTCAGAATTCTTAATTGAGATCTTTTCCCTTACATTAGAAAATGTGGGAATCAAAAATGCTAAAAAAGAGAAATAGAAGGAAAATTAAGACACAGCTATATCACCTGAACACAGGCTCCTGAGCCAGAAAATAGGTGTTACGTACACAAGAAGTCCAATCCACATTGAATCAGTCACAACTGCTGTAAGGGAAAGAACTTTTAGAACAGTTCCATTTTGAGGGAGGGAAACTAGTTATTTTTTTTTTTTTTGTGGTTTTTTTTTTTATTCTTATGTTAATCCCCATACATTACATCATTAGTTTTAGA
>NW_027715592.1:0-326 GCF_054177405.1 Leptonychotes weddellii | reverse complement strand
GGAGCAGGTAGATGGTGGAATAAATGCTAAGGAGAGGAGACACATCAAATTTCAAAGAAACTGAAGAATATGATTTAATTGGATGAATTCCTGCTAACAGCTCACTTGACTAAGGGACTGTGAAATAATCATTTGTCCAAATGTGTTAAATACAGAGCTCAAAATCAACTCTGTGGTCCGTGGAAGTCCAGTATCAACTCCTCAGCCCCAAATCCCACAAAGGTCCTGGCAGAAAATCTCATGATGCAAGAATGACGGATGTGTGGGCTCCGTGTTCACAGGAGAGATGGTTCTCCCAGGGAGAAGTAGATGAAGGAAGGCAATAT
>NW_027715591.1:0-326 GCF_054177405.1 Leptonychotes weddellii | reverse complement strand
GGATGAGGAGGTTGAGGGATGGCAGGCAGGGACATTGCTGCTGTAGAACTGGAAGGCTATAGCAGCTGGTTGACTGAGGGGCTGAGGGGGAGCAGGAGTCTGGACCCAATCTGGAAGGAAGTTGGTGCAACAGGCAGAGCGTCAAGGCTCTGCCCCTGCAGAAAGCTTCCCTGTTGTCATTCTGACTTCCTGACCCAACACTGTCTTGTCCTTTCTCTGAGGATCTGGATCCCTGTGTGCCCCAGATGGTCAGGGCCTGAAGTGTGGCCCAGCCCACCCCCTGTGGTGCCCTGGCCTGGTCTCCACATTGTGAAACCAGAAATTGC
>NW_027715590.1:0-326 GCF_054177405.1 Leptonychotes weddellii | reverse complement strand
GTTAAGCGTCTGCCTTCGGCTCAGGTCATGATCCCGGGGTCCTGGGATCGAGTCCCGCATCGGGTTCCCTGCTCCGCGGGAAGCCTGCTTCTTCCTCCCCCACTCCCCCTGCTTATGTTCCCTCTCTCGCTGTGTGTCTCTCTGTCAAATAAATAAATAAAATCTTTAAAAAAAAAAAAAGAATTTAGGAATGACACCACTCGCAGTTGGGAAAAACCATTATGAAAATGTAGTATTTTGAGTTAGATCTTGAAGACTGAGGTGAGGATGAGAAGGGGAGGCATCCCAGACAATGGGCACATTGTGAGAGGAAAAACAGAGGAGAG
>NW_027715589.1:0-5624 GCF_054177405.1 Leptonychotes weddellii | reverse complement strand
TATGCCAGCAAATTAGATAATCTGGAAGAAATGGATGCATTCCTAGAGAGTATCAACTACCAAAACTGAGCCAGGAAGAAATAGAAAACCTGATCAGACCTATAACCACTAAGGAAGTTGAAGCAGTCATCCAAAAGCTCCCAACAGACAAGAGCCCAGGGCCAGATGGCTTCCCAGGGGAATTCTACCAAACATTTAAAGAAGAATTAATACCTGTTCTTCTGAAACTGTTCCAAAAAATAGAAATGGAAGGAAAACTTCCAAACTCGTTTCGTGAGGCCACCATTACCTTGATCCCAAACCCAGACAAAGACCCCCTCAAAAAGGAGAATTCCAGACCAATATCCCTGATGAACTTGGATGCAAAACTTCTCACCAAAATACTAGCCAATAAGATCCAACAGTACATTATAAAGATTAATCACCACGACCAAGTGGGATTTATTCCTGGGCTGTAAGGTTGGTTCAACATCTGTAAATCAATCAATGTGATACAATACATTAGTAAAAGAAAGAACAAATTTTCTGTATTTATGAGTAGAAAGATGTAAATGATAAATCATTCCATTTTTAATCTAATTTAATTTTGAAGTCCCCTTCTGTTTGCTCTACAATTGGCAAAAATGGATTGCCTGTTTTTATTTTCTGGATTTTGAAATTTTTTTCCAAACACTAGTTAGAGAATTTAAGCATTTTACATTTTTTTACTTCACTTTCAGAAAACCCATGTCTGACTCATATTTTCCACATTATATGTTTACCTGAAGTTACCAATCACATCATAGGAAAACTGAAATTTTAACAGTAATTGTTTCAAATATGTTACTTATATTTTTTATTTTATTATTCATATATAATATTGATATCTTGCTACTGATTTTATGGAAAAATAAGCTTTGTTGATAAAGGTAGGCATATACATTTCTTTTGTATTTTTTTTACCTTTATAATAGAATATTTTAAAACATACACAAAAGCAGAGAAAATGGTATACATAGCATAGGGAGCTTCCACACATCTATTACCTAACTTCAACTTTTACTTACTGTCAATCTCGTTTCATCCGAGCCCTTTCTTAATTTCCTTGCACCACTGGAACATATCCTAGACATCATATCATATTATCTCTAAATCATTCACCATTTACCTCTACAGCTAAGGATTTGTACGGACTCATGAAACCACCATCCAGAGGTATTTTTAGGAATTGTTCTAAGTTTTGTGGGGGTATTTTAATAAGTTTAATAGAGTACTCCCAGTTAAAATCAAATTTCAGTCTTTCCAATCAAATAGTTGAAACTTATCTGGAAAAAATACCTTAAAACTAAGATTAATATTTCTAATGGGATACTAAACGATAAGGTAGGATACATTTCTATTTACATTTTTAGTTTCATTGTCTCTGAGTTATATGCTGCTTAAAGTCAGAACTATATAATTTTGCAGAAAACTTCCCAAGCTAATCCCTTTGGGGCTGGTGTTTTGCTTCTGTTATGCTATTGTTTGGATGATAGGAATGTATTCTTCCACTTAGGCGCATTACTCAACTAAGTTGGGTACACTTTTTTTATGTATATATACATATAAACTGCTAGAAGCTGCTGAGGCTAAGAGAAGAATGTGAACAAGGCAAGACAGGCAGCTGAATACATTCACCAGAGCTGCTTAAGGAAGCACTGCTTAATTGATGCTTTAACCAGAAGAACTGAAGGGCCAGAGCTCCAAATGTTCCCTGAGTCAAAGTAGAATTTCAGTGTGCTTAGTGGCATATTTTGTGTGTATATATGTCTCTCTTCCTGGTTTCTTGCTTGGGTTAAGGAGAATGTTAGAAAGCAGCCAGGAGTCTTCTCATATGCTAATAGAATGCTCGCTTTACGTATTCTTTGTAGGTTTCATCTATATTCTTTTTTTTTAAGTATTTTTATTTATTTATTTATTTTTGAGAGAGAGAATGAGAGAGCGGGGGAGGGGAGAAGGGGCAGAGAGAGAAGCAGGCTCCCTGATGAGTAGGGAGCCCGATGTGGGGCTCGATCCCAGGACCCTGGGATCATGACCTGAGCAGAAGGCAGACGCTTAACCAACTGAGCCACTCAAGCACCGTCATTCATATTCTTTGTATGCAGCAATCACTACAGAGTGTTGGGTTAACAGAGTACTTGCATCTCAGACTGTATGTTTCAGGACCCGTTGTCTTTATTTCCAATCTGCTCTGCACTGATGCTTTTGTAATATATGAGAAAAATGAATTGTCTGAAAAATGAAATAAAAGCAAAAACATAAAATGTAAGCCCTATTTATTAGTTATTATTATTATTAGTTTTAACAGACATAAAACTAGTCTGTCAAATTGCTCTAAGTTTCTACATGCTTACTCTGCATTTTGTTTCTTATCTCTTCTCAGACCGTAGTAAACGTTTTGTGATATAGCCCTAGTCGTCAGACTGCACTGGATGGTTGACTAGGGTTGTATGCGAGGGTGACAGTCACAATATTGAATTGCAAGAATGGCATTGTCACTGCGCAGTAAGTCCAGACCCCAACGAAAGAGCTAGAGAGGGGCTCCCAGATGCCCTTTTATCTATACCAGATTTTAGTAGTCTGGGTGACACTTTGCAGGGATGAGTTGTGGTGGTTCAGTCTGAAACTGTCTTCCAAAAGGTATGGAAGTGTTTCAATATGTTAACAACCATTATAACCATTGGCAAACCATACCAGTACCCATCAGCATTTCACATCTCACTTTTTTTTAAAGATTTTATTTATTCATCAGAGAGAGCAAGAGCACACAGGAGTGGGGGAGGAGGGGCAGAAGGAGAAGCAGGCTTCCTGCTGAACAAGGAACCTGATGTGGGGCTCCATCCCAGGACCCTAGGATCATGACCTGAGCCAAATGCAGCCACTTAATGACTGAGCCAACCAGGCGCCCCTCACGTCTCACTTTTACAGATCCTGGAAGACAGGGAATCTACTATTGGTCCTGTGCCTAGTGAAAGCCTGGCACATAGTAGATGATGAGTAAATATTTGTTGAGCTAATGGGTGGCTGAATGAGTGAGATTCATAAAAGGAAGTGTTCTCTTTTAAAGTTTTTATTAAGCCATGGTAATTCAGATACCGAAATAAGATGTGTGTATGTCAGCATCAGGATGTGCAAAGCTTTTTTTCGAATCAGATATAAGAGGACCTAAGCACAAAAAAGGTAAACAAATTGTTCTCAAACCCATATATATGCCCAAGAATTATTAGCGCATATTTGCTTGGAGCTACACGTGGAGCTTTTCTCTTTACTTGACCATCTATTTGCATGTTTGCAGCTATAAAAAAATTCGTCTTTTTTTCCTCGTAAGTAGACATGTTAATTTCAAAAACTCAAATTTGCTTTGAATTTAACATTTTGTTTTAAATATTTTCTAGAGGATTTATTTACTTTATTTGAGGACAACCACCAAGGTGGATATGGAATATTAACTGATGAAAGCAGATACAAGACACATGTGGACCCTATCGTTAATACATGTACAGTCTAGAATGAATATGACAGATTAATGCATAAACATCGGCTAGAGAACAGGGGCAGAGTAATATAAGGCTAAATGCTCACAAGAAATAAATTTTATACATCAGTCACCACAATTTGTCATGTTCTTTCTGAAGTCCAGGCTTATGTATAAGATTTGTTCTCCCCACCCATGCTTACCCTCCTTGGTGAAGTAATGCACAACTGTTTTTCGTATCTCTATGGAGATAACACCTCTTTCAGGACCACTTTGAGGAACAGTGTCTCCACTCATGTTCACTTAGATGTCCCTTCCTTGAGACTTCTCAGCCTCCTATAATTATCTTGTCAAATGATGGGCTCTTTTCTTCTGGTCTCTCCATGGTATTAGCCCCATGTCTAGCCTATAAAGGCTCAAGAAATATATAGTGACTCATAAAATAAACAATAGACTGTCAGTCTACTAATGAATGTTATTTTAATTTCCTAGAAAATGCTACCTGCCCCTACTCTTGCTGAGCACAGCCGTGGATAGCACAGGGCATCATATTTTGGAAGAAGAAATTATTCGGTGAAAGATTCATGCATTCTGGTGGAATTCTACACATATATTTTTTAAACTATACAAGAACAAATATTTCTTTTTTTTTATTTATTTTTTATTTTTTATTCTTATGTTAATCCCCATACATTACATCATTAGTTTTAGATGAAGTGTTCCATGATTCATTGTTTGTGCATAACACCCAGTGCTCCATGCAGAATGTGCCCAAGAACAAATATTTCTACACACATATTTTCTACCCCACATCCCGACCTTTCTGCTTTTCTTGAGGAAAAAAAATTCCATCATTCTTTTGATATATTTAATGGGAGTTGTCAAGTCTTTGGTGCAAACATGTTTTATTTCCTGAGTAATGAGATACTTCCGTTTGTGGTAGGGCATCTTGTCCTGCCCCAAATGAGATATGCCAACCAAACATGAATTGGAATGCCAAACATTACGTCTTGTGGGTTTGTCAGTTTTGTGATCTATTTCCGAAAATCCAAACACAGTGCAGTGACATATTTTACTATTTGTGAACTTTACCTTCTGTTAATATGATTGAAGCCACTGGAAATGGAAATTGTCAGGGCAATTTAACAAAGAAGCCCTGTAAAACTTATTGTAGTCCAGGTAGTAAAAATCAGTTTAGAAAGCATATTCTTCAAACCTGAGTTTTATTTGGTAAAACATGTTGGTGCCTGACCTTTTCAGAAACATACCAAAAAGGAGTCGTTTAGAGGTCCCTGTCTTAAATTATAAACAGCAGCCTGATCAAATTCGGCTGTGTTTTGCTCACAGTACATGACGGAATGCGTAAGTATACCAAACAGACAGCTAAATGACTGGCTATTTGGATGAGTGTGATGTGTATTTTATGAAATTGCATCCTCTACAAAGCAGTAAAAAGTCAATCTTAGGTACCAGAAGAACCCAAGTATTGAGTAAATCAAAGAATCTTTATCAGTTTGTAATTCAAGTTAATCTTTCAACAGCTAAAACTGGAGGGCAGAAACTCTCATAGGCAACTTTTAAATTTCTGTAGTTGAGGCTTCAGGGCAGAAAACCAGAAGTTTTGCACGTATTGCACATTAAAAATATTTTTAGGGAGTGTATTTTCAATATAAAAGAAATTAAAAGTTCCACCAGTTATGAAACATAAAGGAAGCCCTCATTCCTCATCCTTCCCCAGGAGTAATCGCTGTTGACAGGTCCCATGTATATATCCAGACATTTTCTGTGTATATCCAAACACAGGTGTATCTTCCCCAGTGTGCACACCTGAGACATAGTATAGTTCAGGGGTTAGGAGTGCAAGGTCTGGAGTCTAATTCCTGGGCCTCACATACCAGCTGTGTGACCTTAAACATGTCACTGACCCTGTCTACTCCTAACTTCCTCATTTCCTCCTTTGTAATATGAGACTGGTTCTAATACCTACGTCATAGTGTTGCTATGAAGATTAACTGATATTTTAAACTTAGAAGAGCACCTATCTTATTGAAGAAGCATGTAAAATTAACTATTGGTCATTTTTGTTATTATGACTAATAACATGGTGTCTATTTAAATCAGAAGTGTGTAA
>NW_027715588.1:0-326 GCF_054177405.1 Leptonychotes weddellii | reverse complement strand
GGAGGGGAATGGATACTGGGGGGCCGCTGGTGGTCTCTGTAGCCCGCAGGCTGGGAGCCCTCACGCTCGGAGGTGGACCTGCTTTCACGCAGCTGACTCTTTCATGGAGCCGAGCCCTGGGCCATGGTCTCCAATCCTTGCTGATTCAATGGAAATCCTGTATAGCTCAGATGGCGGGGGTTGGGGGTCCGGGGGGGGGGACTCCCAGACCCCCACCGTCTAGTTAAGATTGATCCAAACACTTTCTGAATTCGGAAGGCCAGACCCTTCCTGCAGATTTCTCTGCATTCCCAGGGGCTTGTGTTCCCAGGGTCACCTCTGTTCTG
>NW_027715587.1:0-326 GCF_054177405.1 Leptonychotes weddellii | reverse complement strand
TGCATAGTAGGACCTAAAGGTGGGCAGGGAGGGGTGAGGTAAGGGACCACTGCTTTTTGTGAAAAGCCTCCTGAGATTATTTGAATTTTTAATAATGATGTCGATGTATGACTTGAATAAAAAAAATAAACGAATTAAAAATCCCTAAACTATTCCTTTCATCCAGGATCCCCACTTAGTGTAACAGATTAGTGCGAACGTCGCACACTCGATAGATTCTTCTATTTTACACATGCATCCCTATTAGTAGATTTCTCTTTAAAAAAAAGGATGTGAGGGGCACCTGGGTGGCTCAGTCGTTAAGCGTCTGCCTTCTGCTCAGGTCA
>NW_027715586.1:0-326 GCF_054177405.1 Leptonychotes weddellii | reverse complement strand
TTGAGAACCCCAGGCTGAACTACCACCCAACATGATTTGGGATGAAAAATATTTTCTTCACAGGTCAAAGCCCGATGGAGAATGGAACAGCCCCTGCCCCCACGAGGGGAGCATTCTGAGCACAAAGCATCTGGAAGGGATGCCGGGAAGACAGGACGCTCCTGTGGTCTTGGCAGCTCTGAGGTGACATGGACAACTTTGGTAGCAGCTGTTAAATAGGATAGAACAATGTCATCTTGAGGCCGACAGAACGCGTGAGCCCTCCCTGGGCCACTAAAACAAACTAGCCAGGGGGTAGTGCCCACAAACAGCACAAAACAACAACA
>NW_027715585.1:0-326 GCF_054177405.1 Leptonychotes weddellii | reverse complement strand
ATAATTAAATTAAATTAAAAAAAAAAAAGAGGGTTACCAAGAAATAAGCAAGAATGGCGAAGACACCAGATATTTCAATAGCCACATGAAAAGGAAGAAGGTAATGGAGTAATAGTTTCACAGTACGAAGAAAAGGAATTTGAATCTAGATTTATTTTTTTCAATCTACCTAAGCTGTTTTTTAAATGCAAGGGTAAAATAAGAAAATTTTTAGACATTTTACAACACTAAATGTTTAATCACATTCTGGAAGAATTTTGGAGGAATTAAATGAGGAAGGAGAGAAATTAATCAAGGAGAAAGCAATGAAATATTGGAAACTAGGT
>NW_027715584.1:0-326 GCF_054177405.1 Leptonychotes weddellii | reverse complement strand
TGGCCACAGGTTAGAGCTGCATAGCCACTGGGTCTCAGCCAGGAGCCAGCCATCTAATACGGGGCCTCCTTGAACTGCAGTCAGGATTTCAAGGGCTACTTGGTTTTGGAGGGCCCTTCTTTGAACATGCAATCATTTCAGGCCCATATTTGATTGGGGACTCATGGCTTGATCATAATCCCCTTTTCTTTAAATTGCTCCATGGGCATATAGGGCTAGGAAGGCATTTTTGGAGTCAGTATAAATACTTTTAAGGCTTTTGCCAATTGCAGTGAACGGGTGGGCACTCTTTTTTTTTTTTTTTAATTTTATTATGTTATGTTAGT
>NW_027715583.1:0-326 GCF_054177405.1 Leptonychotes weddellii | reverse complement strand
TGTACCTTGGTTAATAGGTAGCCAAGTTCAAGTCATTCATTGTTCTTTGACTTTTTTCTTAATCGAGTGACAAAATCCCATGATAACTGTTTTGATTATGCTTTCTAAGATCAGACCCTAAAGATAAATATAAACATATTTTTATTCCATATTTTAATATATTGAATATATACATAATACATTTCCAAAATGTCTTTTAGACCTAAAACATCTTTTTCCAAGAGGTTCCCTGGGAAGTCACAAAGATTTGTTCTTTTACCTTACAAAAGAAAAAGGTAAAAATATTTGGGATTGTCAGATATGTTTCCCATTTCTTTTTTTTTTTT
>NW_027715582.1:0-326 GCF_054177405.1 Leptonychotes weddellii | reverse complement strand
TTAGTTAGTTAGTTATTTTAAAAGATTTTATTTATTTATTTGTCAGAGAGAGAGAGCACAAGCAGGGGGAGCGGCAGGCAGAGGGAGAAGCAGGCTCCCGCTGAGTAAGGAGCCCGATGCGGGACTCGATCCCAGGACCCTGGGATGTAGGACTCGATTCCAGGGCCCTGGGATCATGACCTGAGCTGAAGGCAGATGCTTAACCAACTAAGCCGCCCAGGTGCCCCCCCAACTTCTTTCTCTTCCATGTGGCTATCCAGTTATTCCAGCACCATTCTTTTTACAGACTATTCTTCCCCATTGAATGTTCTTGGTACCCTTGTCCA
>NW_027715581.1:0-326 GCF_054177405.1 Leptonychotes weddellii | reverse complement strand
ATGACTCTAAATATATTCTCACTACCGGTTACAAAATCAGGGCTATGACCTCTTGCAAGTGTTTGTCACTCCCAAGTATTCTGGAGACAATAAGTTGCTAATAAGATTTATATTTGACCAGTTCTCGGGTCACAGAGGAGGAGTGTTCTCAGGTCACAGAGGAGGAGTGTTCTCCCTTGTTCTCTATGAATCAGCTCATTCAGGTAGACTTTTGGTTTGTTTTTCTTTCAGCTTCCTAATGTTCCTGTCAATTCAGGAGCTGGGAAATTAATACACATTTGCTTAAGAAGGAAGCAGGCAAGACTGGACCCAATTTATCAACAGAT
>NW_027715580.1:0-326 GCF_054177405.1 Leptonychotes weddellii | reverse complement strand
TCTCTCATGGTTCGTCTATCCCTCCGATTTCCCCCGCTTCATTCTTCCCCTCCTGCTACCTTCTTCTTCTTCTTTTTTTTTTCTTAACATATATTGCATTATTTGTTTCAGAGGTACAGATCTGAGATTCAACAGTCTTGCACAATTCACTTTGCTGCCATTTTTATATATTTTTACTTATTCTTGCTTTTGGCACCTCCTTTTATTCCATAGGTGCATTAATCTATTTATACTGTAATTTTATCTAAGAATTCCAACATCTGGGATTGTTTCCAGTCTCAACCTAACTTCTGCCCCTCAACCTAGACATCCTCTCCTGTATTGTG
>NW_027715579.1:0-326 GCF_054177405.1 Leptonychotes weddellii | reverse complement strand
GCACGTGGCAACACCAACCTGGTGTGTGTATCTGCTGTTATATTGGGCATCTGTGTCCATAAACTTCCACCCAACGCTAGTCGGCGCAGAAAACCCCTCAGTTACGGATACGCAGTACAGGTCGTTGTGCAGGCATATTCCTCAGACTTACCGAGTCGAGAATCACAACTAATGTTGATAGTTTAAAAAAAAAAAAAAAAAGCCTGCTATACCGCAAAATTGGACGTAATGGGATTGGCTACTGGCTTCCACTCGGCAACCGTCTTCCTCCCTGCTTCTTTAAAGGTGTGTGTTTGATGGGGGGGGGGGGGGATATAGGGTGGGGG
>NW_027715578.1:0-5625 GCF_054177405.1 Leptonychotes weddellii | reverse complement strand
ACTGTTCTTATTGTTTACTCTTTCCAAGACAAATGTGCATTCTATAGCTGAACTCAAGGTGAATCTTGCAACCTCTGTGCCCAGGCTCAGAAATGTACCATAGTAGAATCCTTCTGACAGTTCTGCATACTTAGCTCTCTTGGATGTGGATATGGATGTTTTGTGTTTTAGATGGATCCCCTGCCCTGAGACAAAGACTGAGTGTAGCAAGGTTATTTGGGAGGAGCAGAAATATAATAAGGGGAGTAGGAAGGTGATGTGGAGTTGGGGGCAGGGAGTATATTGGTCAGGATTCTCCAGCAAAACAGAGACAGATAAAGATATATAGATATAAAGAATATTTATTACAGGAATTGGCTCATACAATTATAGAAGTTAAAAAGTCCCACAATCTTCCATCTGCAAGCTGGAGAACCAGGAAAACCAGTGGTGGAATTCACTCCAAGTTTGAAGACCTGAGAACCAGAACCAAAGGTGTAGTCCCAATCCAGGTGTGAAGGCCCTAGAACCCAAGACCAGATGCATTGATGTCACATGAGTAGTGAGTCACAATGTGATTGAGGAGACAACTCTAAATTACAGCCAAGCAATTTTAGAGTCTATAGCCATATTCAAAAGAAGAGCAAAGCAGAAGGTCCCTGTCATGAGGGAAGGAGAAGATGGAGGTCTCAGTTCAGAGAGAACAATTCACTTTTGATTCTATTCAGGCCCCTCAACAGATTGGATGATGCCCATTCATACTGGGGAGGGCAATCTGGGCTTTACTCAGTCTACGAATGTTCCAGAAACACTCTCACATATAGACCTAGAAATAATGTTTTAACAGCTATCCTGTCATCCCCTAGCCCAGTTGAGTTGACACATAAATCATTATCACAGAGAAGAAGTAACGAATTGAAGAGGAATACTCCACGATAGTGCTGTGGTGACTTTGGAGGTCTCCTCATAGGCCACACAGGCAAGACCCAAGTCATAGTGGAACATCCTATGATCCACCCTGGAACAGAACAAGATAAGCAGTCTTATGAGAGGCAGTCAGAAGACTACTTTTCATCCATGCCCCTATCTTAGAGAAGGGACCCTGCTTTGTGGAAGGCTGCTGTGAAACACCCATTCTGGTGAAGCATGAGACTTTCTACCTTGTCCTCTCTTTGGGTACAACTGCAGACTATACAACTACTTGGCTATAATTTAGAGTTGGCTCCTCAATCACATTGTGACTCACTACTCATGTGGTCTCTCACCTGGCCCCTCTGCTTCTACATTGTCCTATGAAGTCCTGGGATGTGAGTTGCTGATACCATGTTGATCTTGTTTTGCTCCCTGTGTAAATAATAACCTCTCCAAATCTATTTGGACTCTTTTTTTCTCTTGACCAGGTGAATCCATGGATGTGTGGCATGCCAACCTAGCAGCTACCACCATGCTGCTGCTTAGGGACTGCTTGACTTCTTGATCCAAGTAAGAGGTACATTTTAAAGGTAGTTGCCACAGTAGAAAACTACAGCTTTACATTTGGGAAATGGTGTTAAATGCATACCTCAGAGTTATCTCAGCCAAGAGACAAGAGAGCTGGAATATTTATATCCCACACCCATGTTATTGACTAAGGGCTGCCTTGGAGGAACACGAATAGCCAGGTGCTTCTGGCCTGTGGGTGTGAGTTAGCAAAGTGTGTTCCAGCAGCCCAAAGATATAAATAACGGCTATCTCAGATCAAGTCAACATGCACAGAAATGGTAAAGGGACCCAAGGGAATATTGCCAGAGAAATGCCAAGTGTCTACTATACCTTGTTATATCAGTGGTCATGCCAAAAGAATATTGTATTATAGTCTAGTGATGTTTACTGAGGAATTTTAATATTAAACATCTTCTCAAAGAAGAGAGTTATCTAAGTAAAATAGTCCCAACCTACCCAATCACTCTTTTTTTTTTTTTTTCCTATAATATGAGTTTATATGTTTGCTATCTTTCCCCTTCACATAGCAGGGGCTTTCTCTAACTTCCTCACCAATGTATTTTCTGGGCCCAGAAATGTGCCTATCATATGGTGATTGCAAAGAATGTTTGTTAAATGAATGAAAAAAAAGCATGAACTAATGAATGAATAAAATTATTTTTTGATATGTCTTTGGCTAAGTTGATCTACAGCCTCTGCTAAGACTGTGTAATTAGAAAAGTCACATAATTATAGGTGATGATTGCCAATTCTAAGCACCTGCAGAGTAAGAAATGCATTGTATTCACGTTCTATCTCTAAGAGCCACCAATAACGGAGTCTTGAATGTTGCAGATCTTTATATATTGTCCAATTCACTAAACTGTTACTTACAAAAATATGTTCTTCCCTTTCATTGGTATGACTATTGATATTTTCAAACACTTTTACTTTTATTATCTCATTTATTTCTCACATCAGTGCTCTGCAATAGGTTGGTAGGCGTCATAATTCCAATTTTGCATATGAGGAAACGCTAGAGTAGGCAGTTAGTTGGGTATGAGCTAGAGGCAAAGGTGGTGATAAGTAGGTGACACCTTAGAAGCCTGAGGGCACACCATCCTGACTTTGTGGCTTTCAGCACCCTGGGGCTGACAGGCCAAGCGCTACAGGTGCAGAACATGCACTCTCCTCTTCAACCTCTGCCCAAGGGTAAACTAAATGTTTACATTTACCTTATGGTTTCGACCCCTCCCCCCATGGAGGAAGATAGCCAAGCCAGTTCTGGCAAGAACCTTATAGAGCCAAAAACTCCTCCTCCTGGTAGGAGGAGTCCCTTAGAGCATTGGAAACAACCTCAATTGGAGGCCCCCCTAGCCACGCAGTTGCCACCTCTGGGCCTGTGCATTCGCCCTTCTCAAGAGTGTCTTGTCCGTAATAAACTGTTTTGTGCTTGCTTCCTTCCTTCTGGCTGTCTTCATTTGAGCAAGGATCATCACATAAATCTTTCATGGGGAATCCAAGACTGAGACCTCCATTCATTCAATGCAGACTCTCTCCCCGGTGACAGAAGAACATGATTTTCAAGAAGACTGAATGATTTTGAAGATGAAGAAACCAATCCAGAGAAGGAGACATGATTGGAAGACCCGAACTAAAATGCCAACAGGTATGGAGAGAGAGTATCGGATGCATGTAGCAGAACAGAATAGATTTGGTGATGAGTTGCAAAAGAGATAAAAAAGGGAGAAAAATAATGATGATGAGATTTAGGGTTGGGTCAATAATCTAATGATGGAATTTTTACAAGTTACGATAATATTGAAATGGAAGGGGTTTGGAGAGAATGCAGGAGAAGATGGGGATAGGAACAGACTATAACTTCAATTTGGGACACAATCTGGTTTTCTTTCTATCATGGTGTGCTACCTCAAAAAGGTATAAATTCTTTAGGATTTGATTTTAAATGAATGAAGACAATGTAAACATAGATGCAAAGTGATAAAAGAGTTTGTAATATGGCAAAAGCTGAATTCAAAATAAAGAGCCAGGTAATTTCATCACAGTCTAAAGAATCCTTCAATGCCTGAATCCAGCACCAGTGCCCAAGTCAACCAAATCTGACCATACACACACATACACACACATACACACACACACACGTTATATGCAAATAAGCACAATGTGCTTGTTTTTAACAGCCAATATTTAAAGTGCTCTATACTTCTTAAATTACTCAATAAATATTTCATTTGATGCGATTCGATGGTCATCTGTTCACATGACGTTTCATTCCTTTATCAGAAGGCTCCAAATAGAATTTTATTGTGCCTTTACTACAGCAGAATTTAAAACTAGAATTTTTATTCTGTGCTTGTCACACTTAATGATAATAATCACCTTCGATCCATCAAAGTAATTTCATATCCAAGCAAGAGACAGTTCTTCTCTTAAAATTCTGATAAATTTGTTGTGATACAATTCCATTGACTAAGCAATTAACAAGTAACAGGGCTGAGATTGCAACTGTGGCATAAACAACAAAGCAATTTAAAGTGACAGAACTGTCAGGTGAGTGAATCTCATTTGACAGTCTTACCCAGTTTTAATATCTTACTATTTGCGTTCTGGGAATAATGTAAATGAAGCATGAGAATAGATTCGTTGAAGGTTTTTTTTTTTTCCTTCTGCATACTTATTCATGTCATGCTAGTCATTATGCTGAAGAATTTTAAAAGGTTACAGCAAAATGATGTTTACCTTGGCTTGTGCTTCTCAAAGTGTGTGTGCATAACATGCAAGCTGAGGTTCAGATACAAAACACAAGCACACCTTTTCAAAACGAGCTCTTAGGCTGTAGAATGAATGTCATCATCTATGCATGATTTATTTAATACTGTGGAGCCTATTTTTGCAATAAAACAAGACTTCAGGTTTGACATTCATTTACTGAAAATACAGAAAACAATCTCACCTATCATATGGACTTCCCATTGACATGTGTCACAAAACTCACAGGAAAAAACCTGCTTTCTCTTGGGTTTCATGTAACATATTCACTGGAGAGTTTATTCTAACTGCATTGTAGATGTAATTTTTTAATCCACTAACCAGATATTCCCAGCTGCACGTGCACTTGATCTTCAAGTGACTGAGTTTCCAAACACAATTCTGGCCAAACTGAAGCTTTAACTACTCTTCCATTTTACTAAAAGAGAAGATTAGGATTGTAAGTAAGATAACACCAATATAAAAATTGCTGCAGACCAAGTGTTTTGGTTTTCTTTTCTGCACCTAAAAACATAAATGGATGCCCCCAGTGAGTCATTTCCCAAATGGCAGGAAGCACACCTACTACAAACATTGGTCATATTGCTGTAACTCTCCTCCAGTAAACAGAAACCAATGATTAGCACGTGCCTCAGCCACAATTTTTTTGTGAAATCAAATATTCTCTTGAATTCTTGATTTTAAGAAGTCATCAAAAACATTTATTATGCACTTGGGAAGAAACTGAAAGTGTCCCCGGGTAGACCCCAAGACCTGACCTTAACTGCCCACCTGCTTGTACTCACTAAACTTTGTCTTACATTGTTCCTTAAACTCTTCTTTCTGGCTTACCTCTTAACTCAGGCAAACGAAACCCAAAACCACCCTTCGGGTGATAATCACCACCAAGACATGACCTCCCACAGGCCCAGACCACCCAGAACTTTTGAGCTAAACCCCTGCCTCAAACCTGCTCAGATGGACCTTGGAGTGACCACTGGAATGACCTCCAAAACCTTTACCTCATTATAACACTAAAATCTCTGCCCCAGGAGAAGCCTCAGCCTTATTTACATAACATACAATGTATGTAGAGGCATGTTTCCTTAAGGTGCATGTGTGACCTTATGCAGGCCTCTACATAGGATGACAAGGCTTCCCTATCTAAATATGCATCCTAAACTCAAACAAAAGGAACCCATGTACCCTCTCTGGGGGAGGCACAGCTTTGGAAGCCATTCCTCATTATCTCCTTACTTGCTGCAAATAAAAGTTTTTTTTGTGCTACCACTCAAACTGTTGTAGTTTCTGACTCACCAAGGAGTGAACTTACATATTGGTTCAGTTACAGAAGGAAGTGTAAAAGAGAAGAACAAGGCCAAAGACATAAGCCATCTTTTTTTTTTTCTTACTGTA
>NW_027715577.1:0-326 GCF_054177405.1 Leptonychotes weddellii | reverse complement strand
TTTTTTTTTAAAGATTTTATTTATTTGTTTGACAGAGAGAGAGAGAGATCACAAGTAGGCAGACAGGCAGACAGAGGGAGAGGGAGAAGCAGGCTCCCCGCTGAGCACAGAGCCCAATGCGGGGCTTGATCCTAGGACCCTAGGATCATGACCTGAGCCGAAGGCAGCCGCTTAACTGACTGAGCCACCCAGACGCCCCGACACAGAGTTGTTTTAAACCAGAGTTGATTATTTTAGAAAACACAAAGCCCGCACCTATTGTCTGTCAGACCCTATGTGGAGTGACAGGGATCCAGACCCAGACAGAGTCCAACCCCAAGGGAGCT
>NW_027715576.1:0-326 GCF_054177405.1 Leptonychotes weddellii | reverse complement strand
GTATCATTCTTGGGGTCTTTCTCCTTTTATAGAACCCCCCTTAATAATTCTTGCAGGGCCGGCTTAGTGGTCACATATTCTTTCAGTTTCTGCCATTCTTGGGAGCTCTACATCTCTCCATCCATTCTAACTGACAACCTTGCAGGATAAAGTATTCTTGGCTGTATGTTCTTCTCATTTAATACCCGGATATGTCTTGTCAGGCCTTTCTGGCTTGCCAGGTCTCTGTGGATAGGTCTGACATTATTCTGATGTTCCTCCCTCTGTACATATGGAATCTCTTCCCCCTAACTGCCCTTAAGATGGTTTCCTTGGTTCTAAGATTT
>NW_027715575.1:0-326 GCF_054177405.1 Leptonychotes weddellii | reverse complement strand
GTTGGTTATTCAATTTTCAGCTATTTGTGCATTTTCAGTTTTCCTACTGTTACTGATTTCTAGTTTTGTATCACCGTGGTAGAAAAAGATACAGATATGATTTCTTAAATGTGTTAAAGTTTGCCTTGTGGGCCAACAGATAACCTAACCTGGACAATGTCCTTATGCATGTCATAAAAAAGATGTATACTGTGTTGCTATTGGATGGAATGTTCTGTGTATGTGTGTTAGGTCCATTTGGTCTATAGTGTTATTCAGGTCCACTATGTCCTTATTAATTTTCTGTGTGGATGTTCTATCCAATGTTGAAAGTGGGGAACTGAAGT
>NW_027715574.1:0-326 GCF_054177405.1 Leptonychotes weddellii | reverse complement strand
CTTAAGTTTTCCAGGGGTTATGATGATGAAAGAATCCTCCTGCGTTTCTGTTAAAACACGGGGCCCGTTTTTGATTTATCCACTCTCAGCTTCAAACTCAACCCTTTCACCTAGGAGTAAAAAAATTCTGGTTCCTAGAAAGGGGTTTTCCTGCGGCTTGTGTGACCGAGTTCTGCCTGTAGGGGGCGCCTGAGCCGTGACAGGAGAAGACTCGCTTCCTGGTTCTGGGCCGCTGCCCCAGCAGGCTCCTGGGGGGCATGAGGCTTCTCCCGCACCAGGCTCCGCCCCGCACACAGCTTCTCGGGGACCAGGCTGCTGCAGGGCGG
>NW_027715573.1:0-326 GCF_054177405.1 Leptonychotes weddellii | reverse complement strand
GTATGTGTGTATATATTCTGTATCTATACATGTATAGGTGTGTATAGGTATGTATATTATGTATATATATATGAACATGAGTGTATATGTGTATGTGTATATATATGTATATGTGTGTGTCTGTTTCTATAAAATATACAGAGAGGGAAAGCAAGAGCAAAGGCCTGCTGTTTTCCTAAATTCTACACAGCTTTGTTGCAGACCCATCTGAATGACCCAGAACCAAGTATGGCAGGAATCCTGGGAGGACCCTCCTTGGCACTCTCAGTGACTGTGCTCCTCGAACAGCCCACTAAGGAACCCCAACATCTGAGCCAGACACAGGG
>NW_027715572.1:0-326 GCF_054177405.1 Leptonychotes weddellii | reverse complement strand
GGGGGGGGGCGGGGGGCAGGGAGTGTGGCCCGGAGGGAACAAGATGCACCATGTCCCGGCCTCTGCAGCTGGGTCGCGGGTACCTGTCACTCATGATACTAGTCTTTCTGTTTTGTACGTATTGGCCATTTTTTTTTTTTTAAAGATTTTATTTATTTATTTGAGACAGAGAGAATGAGAGACAGAGAGCATGAGAGGGAGGAGGGTCAGAGGGAGAAGCAGACTCCCCGCCGAGCAGGGAGCCCGATGCGGGACTCGATCCCGGGACTCCAGGATCATGACCTGAGCCGAAGGCAGTCGCTTAACCAACTGAGCCACCCAGGCGC
>NW_027715571.1:0-326 GCF_054177405.1 Leptonychotes weddellii | reverse complement strand
TCGGCAGGAAGCCTGCTTCTCCCTCTCCCACTCCCCCTGCTTGTGTTCCTGCTCTCGCTATCTCTCTCTCTGTCAAATAAATAGAATCTTTAAAAAAAATTAAAAAGGTAGACTATTTAAAAATCTGGAAAAACTTTTAACTTTTTAATTTAAAATTAAAAAAAAATATTTTAGAAAATGTTTACAAGCTTTGGGCTCTACTGGTTCTTGAAATATTTTACTGCCAACAAGTCTTCACCTTATGAAAATAGCAAAATAAATACCATGTTGTTCCTGAGAAGTCTCTAATTTTCCTACATTCCCCAAAAGTACATTTCCTTTAAGGA
>NW_027715570.1:0-326 GCF_054177405.1 Leptonychotes weddellii | reverse complement strand
TGACCATAATGGAATTTTGCTAGAAATTGATAACAAAAGATAGCTGGAAAACACACAAATATTTGGGGATTAAACAACACATTTATAAACAGCATATGGATTAAGGGAGTCTCAAGATAAATTTTTAAAAAATCATTTAAAACTAAATGGAAATAAAATTTGTGGGATTCATTGAAAATAATACTTAAAAAGAAATTTATAGCAAGAAATTTATATACTGGAAAAAAAGAATGAACTAAAATTAATAAGCACCTGGCTGGCTCAGTCAGTAGAGCATATGACTCTTGATGTCAGGGTCATGAGTTTGAGCCCCACGTGGGGGTAGA
>NW_027715569.1:0-326 GCF_054177405.1 Leptonychotes weddellii | reverse complement strand
ATTTCTTGGAAGAGATCGGAAAATAAAACGAGGGATAGTCAAGGGTCTCATTGGAAGTGTCCCTCCTCGAATTCCGGATGGCGGGCAGGCTGTGCTAGGAGGGCGACCGGCGGAGCCCGAACACTGTGCGCTCTCTCCTCTCCCTGCCGGAGAGCTCACTGCACTCGACTCGCGCGCAGACTGTCAGCCTCCAGGATGATTCCTCTGACTACGCTGGGCTCTTCTTCCTCTTCCGCCAAAGGCGATCCAGGCTTCCTATTGCTCTCTTCGTAGCTCATCAGCTGAGGACACCTTCAGGAACTGTGCTAGCCACACCACTCACCGTT
>NW_027715568.1:0-326 GCF_054177405.1 Leptonychotes weddellii | reverse complement strand
GGAGATGTCAGCTCAGTGTGGACACCATATTTAGGTAGTATCCCAAGTGATGTGGTCTCCAGAACTAGGTAAGTGTCACAGTTAATTTCCCAAGGCCCTGTGGATATAATGCCTAAAAGGGAGTTAATTTTATATTTCCATTTCAGAAATAAGAGAAATAAACTACAAATATTGAATAATCATAAACACTTGCAATTCCCTTTTTTAAAAATTTTTTTTCTTTTTATTTTTTTTAAATTTTTTATTCTTATGTTAATCCCCATACATTACATCATTAGTTTTAGATATAGTGTTCCATGATTCATTGTTTGTGCATAACACCCTGT
>NW_027715567.1:0-5625 GCF_054177405.1 Leptonychotes weddellii | reverse complement strand
CTCAAGTGTGCATGGCACACATGTATGCCTGGCACGCTTGCGTGTACAACCCAGAAGTGCAAGGGGGTCAACACTCCTTGACCAGTGTGGGGACAGGAGCTTCTCTCCAGTGCACATTTCCAAGGTGGATGCTACATGAATCTGCAAAAGGTCCCATTGAAGTCAACTCCCATTTGCTCAGTCATGAACGGCTCCAGAATGCACTATTGTATTGGCTTTCTCTCTCTGTTGTGGTTTCAGTCCCCATCCTTCACTACCATTCCCAGGAATCACTTCCCAGAAATGAATTATCTGCCTGCAAGCCCACGTTTCAGGCTCTTCTGTCAGGAAGCCACCTAGGCTGAGAGAAGTTGGAAAGCAGAGAGTTGGTCATGCCTTTCCTCCCGCACAACATCTCGGATAACCAGGGAGCTTGAGAAACAGGATAGAGTGGAATTTGAGGATCATAACAAAAAATGTGAATCTTGGTGAGGATTTTTCTCCCACCTTGGTTGATCACTGAACCTTGGTTGTTCTATTCATGAGCAAAGGCAATTTTAATAGTGGTCAAGTCAGCCTTAGGGGAGCACACTCAAGTCTTGGACTGCTTTGGTTTCACCTGGAAATATGCAGGTACAGATTTTCCTAAGCTGGTGTGGCCTGAGAGTTTTGATAAAGAACTTTTGAAGAACTTTTGGATAACAGAGGCCAAAGAAACATTTTCTATTTAACCATGTTATTTAAAAATTAGGTAAACCAGAGTAACTAAACAGTAACAAAATTTTCTCTGGGCCACAAGAGTTCTATTGTGTAAGCTTCTAAGCTTTAAGTCATTTGAGCCAGACTTGGGTAGAAAGGAGAGAGGTGCTGTCCTAGATTCTGTGCCACTGTCCTGTGCTTTCAACTGCATTTAGGACCCAGGAAAGAAACCACAAAGGACAGAGGCAGATTAATCCTGAAGCTAATTAAGTATTTGCTTCAGGGCCCTCTACTGCAAGGACCCCTTCCAATATGCTTACATGATTATGTTTTCAGGGAATCTGAGAATTAAGATATTTTCACTACAGTTGCTTAAAGAAATGTTTCTTTCAATGAAGGGCTGCAAGCTGTTTTGGAATCTGGCTTAGGGTAACTGATATGGAGAAACATTAGAATTGGATTTAGTGAGATATACTTATGTGGTTTACTGTCACTTTCAAAGAAGTTATTGTTTGTCATCCCTGAGTAGAAAAAGCTTCTGGGAATTCTTCAGTGCTCATTGTCCCAACTCACTGAGCAATGCTAGACAAAGGTGCAGACCCAAATTTCATATTATGATATGAACAGAAACATGTGGGCAGTGGAAGAGAAAATTTGACATGTGAACCATTCCTCTACCTATAAACATAGAAAATTATGCATGGTTATTCCTTTCTCATCAATGCCTGGTCAGATGGAAGTTGCCATTCATCAGAAATATATTCCATAAAGTAGGTATATATTCATAAACATACTAATCAATATTTTTCTTTTATTGACAGCATTCAAGTAGAAAATATTATAACAGAATTCATCTTTGTAGACCACAACTCTGTAGCTATATGATGAATAGTAAATACATCTGTGTGTGTGTGAAGTAAAAAATTTGATGGGTCCTGACTATTAATAATTTAAAAAAATTGATCAACCTAAAGAAAAGGCTGAATTATCTTCCTATATCCCTATATTCTCTATAAAAAAATCCTGTATGAAGAGGTGATCAAAGAGTATGCAGATAAAAATGTAAGAGAAAATTATTACCAAGATGTTTTAAGCAATTAATAAAATATATTATTTTTTTGAACTTGGTGATATTTGTCAGATTTGAAAGTTTGTAATTTACTGTGTTTTTTTTCCCTATTCCAAATAACTAAGTATTTTTCTTCCCTAGTTTTATATTCAAAATTTTGTGTTCTTTTTCTTAAAAGGGGGTCCAGAAAACGGTATTAAGCTTTAAACCTGACAAACCTGATTTCGGCCCCAGGTTGGTGGGCCAATTCCTAGCATTCAAGCCATTTGTTTACAGACTCAAGGATTTCTCCAGTTATGCAGTGCCAAGTTGGTTTTGGACTTGATGATTATTTTTTCTGACTATGGCTTAAATTTTGGAGATACAAAATGTTAATTCACTCAGGGAGGGATAGTCTATGTCCATACTAAATGAATAAATACAAGGGAACAGTGGGTTCTCTCAGAAAGAGATATGTCATCTTGTGTTAAAGTACAGAACTAAAAATAACTAAAGCAACAAAGAGTCTTGGGCCTGGAATGCCTTGGTTCTAGGACTTAGTTTTATTCAGGAAATCTAGGAACCAGAGTACTTTGAAGTACATCCTTCAGTCTTGTATCAGAAGAAGAGCAGCGGGGTAAGAACAAAGAATTAAGCTAGAGGGAGAATTCCTCCTTCCTTAGGAGGAAGTTGAAATTTTAGTGGGAGATTCCGGTGATAGGAATGGAAAAATGAGTTCACAAAGGCTAGGAGGGAGGAAGATAAAAGCACGTGGAGATAGGTCTGCTTCTAAGAGTTCTTGAAATGTGTTTTAGAAATGGGGCTGATATTTTACTCACTGTTTGACTGAACATTGTGCTGGGCTCTTAAAGAATCTAGCAGAGAAAGAGAGACAAGGTCTCAGAAAGCTTCCTGGAATAAACTTCCCCAGAGGGATAGAGATCCAGGAAAAGACAATATAGAAGGAAACTTTGTCAAAGCCACAGTTAACATCCATAGTAAGAGTTATCTGGAAATTACCCCTTAAAGCATCTGCCAGCTATTCAAAGTTGTTAAAATAAATTGGGCTGGACTGCAAAAGGAAGACCAGAAAAGTATCATAAAATATTCAAAGCATTACAGAGGATCAAAGTGAAATGAAGTTCTTACTGTGTGTGGGGAAGCAACACACAGTATTGCCTGTGTCCTGGGAGTCCCTGATTAAGACATTTATGTAACTGAGATTCCAAGAGAAGATGCAGCAAAGTTATTCAAGGAGAGCTGAGCTGGCAAATAATAGATCAAGTTCAGGCCTTGGACAGATGTTGGTCTGATGGGAGAATTCTTCCTGAGTGAGAATATCCAATTCATAGACATGGAGGTAGCCAAGATTTATTTGAAAAATAGTTGCTCTGGCAAGTCCAGAGCTCACTCATTTCCTATTTCTTATTATGAAAAATTGTTAGACAAATAAATGTCTGTCCAAAAAGCAAAGTAAAAGTGAAAGAAAACAAGACCTTGAGATTCTGTAAATGGTACTAATTTTATACTGGTTAGAGAAGGAAAGGATCCATTTAAGAAGCAGATTTAACTTTATGAAAAGAATTGAGAGATGGTTAAGGCAAAAAGAGATAAAATAACAAGAGAAATGCTATTCGTGTCCAGCACATGAAAAATGTGAGAAATTTCCATGTCTTAGGAGCACAGAGCCTGGATATTAGCCTAACCTAGACCTCCGGAGGTACATACTAAAGAAGCCTCAAAAGAAGCTTCAGGGTTTGAATCTATTGAGGATGATTTTTCTGCTGAGACAAATGTGGAAATAATGGAGAAATCTTCCAGAAGGCAGGTTTCTTTGACTTAAATTATTCCACAGCAAAAGGCATTGTCAAAGACTTCTGTAGCACAATGGAAAATACTGGAACACAATAATATAGTGGAGTCTATGTGAGTAGGTATAGCTTATACTCATTTCAGTATTGGAGGGCCAGACATACCAGGATCAATAAGCAAATGGAAATTAAGAAATACTAAATATGCAGAAAAGATACCTCAATTTAATACCTGATAACTAGGACTACTGCCACAAAAATTTCTAAACTTTGTGAAAGGCAGTGATATCAAAAATGTCACTCTCCGAGAGAGAAAACTATATGCCTGGGTGGATCTTCCTGCCAGTTGTGGATATAGTCATAGTGCCAAAATTAATTTCTTTTTTTTTTTTTTGGTTTTTATTTATTTTATTCAGAAGAGACAGAGAGAGGCAGAGGGAGAAGTAGGCTCCCCGCTGAGCAGGGAGCCCGATGTGGGACTCAATCCCAGGATCCTGGGATCATGACCAGAGCCAAAGGCAGATGCCCAACCATCTGAGCCACCCAGGCGCCCAAAATTAATTTCTTGATGAGAAATTTCTTCCAACTATGTGTAAGGACCCTAGGTGTAGACCCTGGACAGCTGACCACAGACTGATGAACACCCATGTGAGGTTGAAATTCACAAGGGGTTCTCCCTCTCTCTTCCGTTCCTCATGAATGATTGATTGCATTTCTGCTATGGTCTTTGAAAACACTAAAGACTGGGTTTAGGGAACTGCATCAAGCCTGAGTATTGGCTTATTTCATAAATTTTGGGGATCAAGAAGTGCTAGAACATTTGATGTCCTATTAACTTTTTGGATTCTTTCCTCTGAGGTCCTGAAGGAGCTCTGTCATTTCTAGTAGGAGAAAGCATTCGCTTGGACTGCTAAATAATCACCATGAAACCTTACTGGCTAAGACTGAGTAGAAAAGGAAGTTAGGAAGCATGAATTCTGGACTTTAATTTATTTGAATTTTAATTCATAGGGACAAGTACATTTGATTTTAAATTTTAACTCCTTTAGGGCGCGTGGGTGGCTCAGTCGGTTAAGTGTCTGCCTTCGGCTCAGGTCATAATCCCGGAGTCCCAGGATTGAGTACTGCATAGGGCTCCCTGCTTGGTAAGGAGTCTGCTTCTCCCTCTGACCCTCCCCCCCATCGTGCTCTCTCTCTCAAATAAATAAATAAAATCTTTAAACAAAAACAAAACAAAAAATTAACTCCTTTGGACTTTAACTTATGGCTTTTGTACTTTCATTTCTTTGAAAGTTTAGCCCAAAAGGGCAAGGCAATTTGATTTCTGAATTTGTGTTTTTAGACTAAAACTTCCAGTGAGATTAAATTTTGAAACTTAATCTTTCCCCAGGAAATTCATAATAGGCAAGGTTTATATTGAAATTCTTGTCATCTCTATGTTGTTAGTAATTTTATTTTATACTATCTCTTTATCTCCTTGTAGAACCTTGATTAGTTATTAGAAAGCAGAGTTTGACAAAATTTGGGACAGACTATTGAGTAGAGAATGGCCTTAGAGTTACTGAATTAACTTACTGTTATGACAAATTTCAGAACATCAAAGGGCCAAGTATATGCTGGCCATTTGAGAATTTACAATAAAATATTTAAAGTCAACTCCTAAATTTAAGGGACTCCAAAGTTTAGATAAATTTCTTAATGTGGGGGCGCCTGGGTGGCTCAGTCGTTGGGCGTCTGCCTTCAGCTCGGGTCATGGTCCCAGGGTCCTGGGATTGAGTCCCACGTCAGGCTCCCTGTTCGGCGGGAGGCCTGCTTCTCCCTCTCTCACTCCCCTTGCTTGTGTTCCTGCTCTCGCTATCTCTCTCTCTGTCAAATGAATAAATAAAATCTTTAAAAAAAAATTTCTTAATGTGAATTTCAGATTTTATAAATCTGAATCTTTTTTTTTTTTTTAAGATTTTATTTATTTATTTGACAGAGAGAGAGAGCGCGAGAGAGGGAACACAAGCAGGGGGAGTGGGAGAGGGAGAAGCAGGCTTCCTGCAGAGCAGGGAGCCCGATGCGGGACTCGATCCCAGCATCCTGGGA
>NW_027715566.1:0-326 GCF_054177405.1 Leptonychotes weddellii | reverse complement strand
CCAATCTGCAACCCTATTTCTTTTGATGGGAGCATTTAGCCCATTTACATTTAGAGTGACTAATTAAAGATAAGAATTGAGTGCCATTGTATTGCCTGTAAAGTCCCTGTTTCTATAGATTTTCTGTTTCTTTCTGGTCTATGTTATGCTTGGGGCCTCTCTTCATTAACAGAATCCCCGTTAATATTTCTTGCAGGGCTGGCTTGGTGGTCGCATATTCTTTCAGTTTCTGCCTGTCCTGAAAGCTCTTTACCTTTCCATCCATTCTGAATGACCGCCTTGGTGGATTAAGTATTCTTGGCTGCATGTTCTTTTTTTTTTTTTTT
>NW_027715565.1:0-326 GCF_054177405.1 Leptonychotes weddellii | reverse complement strand
GGGGGGGGGGGAGGGGCGGTTGTCTGTGTGGATGATGGGGTCTAGGTATGTGCCCGGGGTCGTGAAGGTAAGCATAGGCAGGACTACAGGGTAACGTGTGGAGGGTTGCGTCCAGATGGGAGAAAACAGTGATGACCCCAGACGCTGCAGAGTGGGGATTCCAGCACTTGTTGGTCCTGATCCCGGCCCTTCTTTCTCCCTGCATTTCTCCCAATAAGTTGTGCTGTGGTTGCGCCCTGCCCTTTAATATCTGGGAAAGATCCACCTTAGGACCTCCTTGGCAGGACGGTGGGGCCTTTTAAACGTGTTTGTGGGTTGTTTTCGGT
>NW_027715564.1:0-326 GCF_054177405.1 Leptonychotes weddellii | reverse complement strand
GGGGCCTGGCACATAGGGGCTGTACAAATGTTTGTTGGTCACGGGAATGAAGGGACCACGCGTTATTATATATTTAACCTTGTTTTTGAAGCTACTAATGTTTACTTACATTTATTTCGCAAATTATCAGCTGTCATAAATAGAAAGCAAATGATAAAATAGAAAACAAAACAATATTGAATTCTAAATAGGACCAAAAGCTCTGAGTGGGATGCCGTGCTCTGTCAGGGCAGGTGTTAAAGACCTGCTGGCTTCAATCTGAGGCTGTCTCCTGAGAGGAAAGACTGAAGAGAATTACAGAGGGCAGGGAATCTTCACAAATAAGT
>NW_027715563.1:0-326 GCF_054177405.1 Leptonychotes weddellii | reverse complement strand
TTGTTTTTATGTTACTGACTTCAGTTGCCATTTATTATCTTTCCTGATTGAATCCTATCATCTTTTGCGTTTATGACTGTAGGTCTTGAGGTCAAAGTACAATTTAAATTTAAATGTATTTTTATCATTAGTTTTTATTACCTGATATCATAGTTGTTTGGATTGTACAAAATCTATTACTGTTATATAATTGTTATGTACCATGTCTTTTAATAATTCTGTGTGCTCTGTGACTATGAATTTGATAAATCAATAATGCTGTAAATCAATACTACTGCATTTCATACCATAGAATTATCAGAATTAAAGGAGACTTTATACAATTT
>NW_027715562.1:0-326 GCF_054177405.1 Leptonychotes weddellii | reverse complement strand
TGATTTTATATGATTTTTATATGATTTCTATGTGATTTGGTATGATTTTCTATATGATGATTATGTCATCACATCATCAGTAGGGTCCCATATTGCTTCAAAAAACCTCCAGAATTTTTTAATTTTAATTTTTTAATTTAAGTTCAATTAGCCAACTTATAGTACATCATTAGTTTCAGATGTAGAGTTCAATAATTCACCAGTTGCATATAACACCCAGTGCTCATCACATCATGTGCCTTACTTAATGCCCATCACCCAATTACCCCATCCCCTCACCCATTTCCCCTCCAACAACCCTAAGTTTGTTTCCAACAGTTAAGAGT
>NW_027715561.1:0-326 GCF_054177405.1 Leptonychotes weddellii | reverse complement strand
GTATAAATAATACTACTTCTCTTACATTTAGGTCATTTAGTCATACTTCTTATATCCTTCAACATTGCTATCATTTACGAACCCACCACCAAAACTATCTACATCTGTTCATCAGTGACTTTGTAAGCACCTCGGTTCACACTGTTCATGTCTGTTCTCAGACTGTATCAGTAGTAGAGCAGTTAATTATCCATCCACAGGCTAGGTTCAAGTTATGTGACTCCAAAAAAATTCACCTCCACTCCACCATAGTAGCTAATGCTCATAGACACACTCTGGGTCTTGTCATCACTAACAACTATTTTATATTTGAAAAGTGAAAAACT
>NW_027715560.1:0-326 GCF_054177405.1 Leptonychotes weddellii | reverse complement strand
GGCGGGAAGCCTGCTTCTCCCTCTCCCACTCCCCCTGCTTGTGTTCCTGCTCTCGCTATCTCTCTCTCTGTCAAATAAATAAATAAAATCTTTAAAAAAAAAAAAAAGAAAGAAAACTACACATTTAGGGGCACCTGAGTGGCTTAGTCAGTTTAACATCTACCTTTAGCTCAGGTCATGATCTCAGGCTCCCTTTTCAGCAGGGACTCTGCTTCCTCCTCTGCACCTCCCTCCACATGCATGCTCTCTCTCTCTCAAATAAATAAATAAAATCTTAAAAAAAGAAAACTATACATTTAATTAATCTACATAAGTGTGTTCATTTT
>NW_027715559.1:0-326 GCF_054177405.1 Leptonychotes weddellii | reverse complement strand
TGCATAGTAGGACCTAAAGGTGGGCAGGGAGGGGTGAGGTAAGGGACCACTGCTTTTTGTGAAAAGCCTCCTGAGATTATTTGAATTTTTAATAATGATGTCGATGTATGACTTGAATAAAAAAAATAAACGAATTAAAAATCCCTAAACTATTCCTTTCATCCAGGATCCCCACTTAGTGTAACAGATTAGCGCGAACGTCGCACACTCGATAGATTCTTCTATTTTACACATGCATCCCTATTAGTAGATTTCTCTTTAAAAAAAAGGATGTGAGGGGCACCTGGGTGGCTCAGTCGTTAAGCGTCTGCCTTCTGCTCAGGTCA
>NW_027715558.1:0-326 GCF_054177405.1 Leptonychotes weddellii | reverse complement strand
TGTGGACATTGCTGCTATAAACATCGGGGTGCATGTACCTCTTCAGATCACTACATTTGTATCTTTGGGGTAAATACCCAGTAGTGCAATTGCTGGGTCACAGGGAAGCTCTATTTTCAACATTTTGAGGAACCTCCATGCTGGTTTCCAGAGTGGCTATACCAGCTTGCATTATCAACAACAGTGTAGGAGGGTTCCTCTTTCTCCTCATCCCCACCAACATCTGTCGTTTCCTGACTTGTTCATTTTAGCCATTCTGACTGGTGTGAGGTGGTATCTCATTGAGGCTTTGATTTGGATTTCCCTGATGCTGAGCGATATTGAGC
>NW_027715557.1:0-326 GCF_054177405.1 Leptonychotes weddellii | reverse complement strand
TTGGAGGTGGAGTCTTTTGGGTTTTCCACATAAAGTATCATGTCATCTGCAAAGAGAGAAAATTTGACTTCTTCTTTGCCAATTTGAATGCCTTTTATTTCTTTTTGTTGTCTGATTGCTGAGGCTAGGACTTCTAGTACCATGTTGAACAAAAGTGGTGAGAGTGGGCATCCCTGTAATGTTCCTGACCTTAAGGGAAAAGCTCAGTTTTTTCCCATTGAGCATGATATTTGCTGTGGGCTTTTCATAGATGGCTTTTATGATATTGAGGTATGTTCCTTCTGTCCCTGTATTTTGAAGAGTTTTAATCAGGAAAGGATATTGTA
>NW_027715556.1:0-5626 GCF_054177405.1 Leptonychotes weddellii | reverse complement strand
ATCATTGTAGATCAAAGCCAAGGCTCCCAGGAAGGTGACATATTCCTGGAAGTTCACCACCTGGTCCTTGTTCCGGTCCAGGTCGTCCATCAGCTTTGCAATGTCAGCATCCTGCAGCTTCGCACCAATGGTGAGCTCTTTCTGGATCAGCTCCTTCAGCTCCTTCTTGCTCAGAGTGTTCTTGTCACCTTCCCTGCCCGAGTATTTATGGAAGATGGCCACGAGGAGGCCAATGGCCTGATCCAGGTGGCACGCCATGGCTGGGCACTGGGCTCAGAGCGCTCGGCCGGGAGAGCGTCCAGGGACCGCTATAACAATCTATTTTAAATTGATACCAACTTCAATTGCAGATGAAAGCTCTACTCCTTTATAGGTTGGCATATTTGTTACTGATATCACAAATTAATTTTTTTTTCTTTTAAAAGATTTTATTTATTTGACAGAGAGAGACACAGCCAGAGAGGTAACACAAGCAGGGGGAGTGGAAGAGGGAGAAGCAGGCTTCCTGTGGAGCAGGGAGCCTGATGCGGGGCTCGATCCCAGGACCCTGGGATCATGACCTGAGCCGAAGGCAGACACTTAACCATCTGAGCCACCCAGGCGCCCCTATCTTAGTATTTTTTAAAATCAGGTATCTTAGTATTTTCAATGGCTTCCAAGTACTGTCTAGCGTCTTGTAGTGCCTTATACAGGGAGATGGGAAATACTCCATCCCCAAATTCCTAGTTTACCTGTAATATCTCCCTTAATTTCATCTTTTGATTCATGACTTTTGCTAAAAAACAAAATAGAAACCCCAAACATTCCTCAAGCATATACACTTCCCAAAGATGTTAAGAGCAATTAGGAGCAAACAGGATTTCATGTACAAATTAGTTTGGATTATGCTCATATAAGCCAGTTAAATGGGAGTTTGTCTTTTTTTTTTTTTCTAACTGCAGTTTTGATACGCTGCTGTGCATTGTGAATTGTGGGATTAGAAGGTTATAATAGTTAAGATGCAGATATGGTAGTTGGAGGAGGTAACTCATAAAGTCACTCATTATATTAACCACATTGATTTTAGTAGAGCATGTAACATTATGTTTTTTTTTTTAAAAAGATTTTATTTATTTATTTGACAGAGAGAGACACAGCGAGAGAGGGAACACAAGCAGGGGGAGTGGGAGAGGGAGAAGCAGGCTCCCCGCAGAGCAGGGAGCCCGATGCGGGGCTCGATTCCAGGACCCCGGGATCATGACCCGAGCCGAAGGCAGTCGCCCAACCGACTGAGCCATCCAGGCGCCCCATAACATTATGTTTTTAATAAAAATACCTTACAAAAGATGCTGGGACTTGCTCAAATTCTCAATTGTTATGGAGTTTAGATATACAAATTCCAGAATTGCCACAGAATTATCTTTCATTGCATTTCAAGAATCCCTCGCTATCCAAAATCTACTTGTTTTCTGAGCTTCTGAGAGCATAGAATACTACGTTAACCAAATCAATAGGACTTCTGTTTTTTAGCAAGTGACTATCTAAAGCAAGAATTGACAAACTTTTTCTGTAACAGGTCAGGTAGTAAATATAATAGGCTTTGCAAACCACTTGGTCTATCACAGGTACTCAAATTATGTTATAGTGTGAAAGCAGCCAGACAATATGTGAATATATGTGGTTCTGTTTTAATGACTTTATGAACACTGAAGTTTGAGTATAATTTCATGTTACTTTTTTTTTAAAAATTTCAACCAATTTAAATGTAAAAATCATGCTTAGCTTCCAGGCCATACAAAAACAGGTAGTGGTCTAGATTAGTTTGCTGTCCCCTGATTTACAATGTGATAATAAGGTTTTATCTAAAGTATTTGATTTCTGGGGCGCCTTGGGTGGCTGTCAGTTAAGCGCCTGCCTTCAGCTCAGCCCATGATCTCAGGGTCCTTGCTCAGCAGAGGGTCTGCTGCTCCCCCTGCCCTCCCAACCCTGCTTGTGTGCACCCACACTTAATAAATAAGTAAAATCTTTAAAAAACAAAAAATAAAGTATTTGATTTCTGACTTCAGGTAATGGGTTCAGATTGTGCATGTTTTAATAGACTGCTAGAATGAATCTGTACTTTCAGTACTATGATACTAAATTATGTTTTTGTGATCTAGTTATTTTGACATCAGGAATATGAAAGAGTCATAAAAACAGATGGTGAGCTTGTTTTCTCATTTGATTTGAAGTTCCTTGAATATTTGATAAATTTTGCCCATAAAATGATCTGGCTTGGTGATCTAAGTGCAGCTATTTAACCATATTCAAACCTTTTCCCCTCTGCATTTATCATTTTACTCTATGAAGGGTTTACACCTCCTACTTCTGACAAATTACATTTTTCTACAAATATTGTATACTTTGTCTAGATTTCCAATTATTAGTAAATATGATAATCTCCTAATCATGTCCATATTTCATGTATTCATGTCTTCTATTTTTCCCCCTCAGAATTACCAATGTTTCTATCTATGTATTTCTTTGCTGTCAAAGAAATAATTTTATTTTCCTTGAATTATTTTTGCTGTTTATTTTTACTACCTTTAATATATTTGAATATAGTTTGCTGTTACTCTTCTTGCTTTTTGTCTTGTACATTTAGTTCATTTATTAATAATCTCTTGGTGTTTGACCTATCAGCATCCCTAGAAACTCAAAAATACTCTTAACTAATAGAGAACAAACTGAGGGTTACTGAAGGTGAAGTGGGCAGGGGATGGATTAAATGGGTGATGCGTATTGAGAACACTTGATGTGATGAGCACTGGGTATTTTATGTAAGTGATGAATCACTAAATTCTACACCTGAAATTAATATTACACTGTTATGTTAAACGTAATTTAAATTGAAACTTGAAAAAAGAAAAAAAAAAACAGCATGCCTATTGGGCTATACTTTATTTGAATACAGAGTTAGTTCCTCTCAGGTTTTTCTACATAATGTGTTCATTTTCACTCATTTAAATATAATTCAGGGATTGATTTCCTTCTGATTCATGTTATTTGGAAGGGTATTATTAATACTCAGATATTGTTGGCTATCACATTTTAGTTTTTTTCCCCATTTTGAAAAAGAATGCGACCTACATATGGTCTACTTTGGGTGGAAAGTGATTGAGTAAATATTTCATATTTTTCTCTACTGTTTTGACAAATGAATTTTGTTATTCTCAATATGCAAATAGATTTTTGGACAGGCATAAAATTATTGCACAGCATGAAATATAGATGTAAATGTAGACTCATTCAACCATTCTTTTTCTTTCTCGACTTTTACATCCTAGGATTTTTTTTCCTTTTTAAACTTTATGCTGAATAAGGAATAAATGCTGGTGAGAAGCTTTTCTACGAACATTTACACCCATTGGCCATTCTCATTATGAATTCTTTATGTCAATTAAGGTGTATAACATGGTTAAAGTCCTTTCTATAAATAATAATAATGGTGGAGGTACTGATACTAGTATTAAATAACATCTCCTAGATAGTTACTATATGTTAATAACAATCCCCCCCCAAAAAATAACAATCCCAACCATTTTCTTTTTTTCTCTTTTGAGAGAGAAAGCTCAAGCATGGGAAGTAGGGAGAGAATTCCAAGCATGCTTCTCACCGAGCACGGAGCTTGATCTCACCACCCTGAGATCATGACCTGAGCCGAAATCAAGAGACTCTTAACCAACTGAGCCACCCTGGTACCCCTCATTTTACATTTTTTGTTGTTGTTGTTAAAGATTTTATTTATTTACTTGAGAGAGAGAGAGAGAGAGGGAGGGAGAGAAAAGCAGGCTTCCCACTGAGCAGAGAGCCTGATGCAGGGCTTGATCCCAGGACTCCGGGATCATGACCTGAGCCAAAGGCAGAGACCCAACCGACTGAGCCACCAGGTTACTCTCATTTTACACTTCTTAACTCATTTAATCCTCACAGCAATCCAACACATTAGTGTGTATGTGTTATGTACATTCATACACAAAATTATAAAGCAGCACTAACTTTTCTACAAGTATTGCAAGTATTTATGTATTTGGTTTGTGTGAACACATTTGTAAGCAAAAATAGTTTTTAAAAAAAAGGTCTGGAAGGATAAAGAGCAAATTGATAACAGTGATTACAATAATGGGACAAACTATTGGCAATATTTTTCAAGGAGAAAATACTGATCAGTATTTTGACACTGAAATGTAATGTTTTTAAAGAAAAACAAACAAAAGCACTAACTTTGTATTTAGAAGGCAACTTTTATAACTAAAATTTCAGTGAGCACCATAAAGTATGTCAGTAATATTTAGCAAAATGATAATCTACCACAGAAAAATTATGATACCATTAAAAAGAATGATAAACATCTATACTTACTGAAATAGTAGCATGATAGAAGCAGGTTATGGTACAACATGCACATCATGATTACACTATATAAAGCCTGGAAGGATATGTTGTATAATTTGAAAATAGTAATTTTTTTTGGTAGGCTTACAAATAACCTATTTTTTTCACTGTGTGTGTGGGGGGAGTTTGTTTGGTTTTTGCTTTTTTTTTAATAACATGAAAACTTTAGCGTTACAAAAGGAAAAGGAATAGAGCTGCCTTCAAAAACAAAGTTATAATTCTGCCAGGAATTAGAAGATAGCCTATGTAATGTAACTTACAGTATAGTATTGGTAGAAACAGATCTATGGGTTAGAGCAATACAAAAGATGGCGCTAAACTAAGCTAACAGGGCGCCTGGGTGGCTCAGTTGGTTAGGCGACTGCCGTGGGCTCAGGTCATGATCCTGGAGTCCCTGGATCGAGTCCCGCATCGGGCTCCCTGCTCGGCAGGGAGTCTGCTTCTCCCTCTGACCCTCCCCCCTCTCATGTGCTCTCTCTCATTCTCTCTCAAATAAATAAATAAAATCTTTAAAAAAAATAAAAAATAAAAAAAAAAATAAACTAAGCTAACAAACTCAAACTCAAATATATAACCAAGAAGTAGCATAAAACAATGGGGAGGAAAGAATTATTTAAGAAGTAGTTTGGGACAGAATCTTTTTTGAAGGGAAGGGAGGTTTAACTTAAACCTTGAATTTACATTTTGAAATACATTCAACCAATTATGTATAAAAGAAAAGTACAAATATGTTAGAAAAACAATGTTAACAGTGTTATGGGTTAAACTATGTTGAAGCCCTAACCTCTGGCACCTGCAATTGTGATCCTACATGGAAATAAGGTCTTTGCAGATGTAATCAAGATAAGGTCATCAGGGTGAGCCTTAATCCAGTATGACTGATGTCCTGTATAAGAGTCTCCTCTTATACAAGACAGAGACATATATACACAGGGAGAATGCAATGTAAAGAGGGAGGCAGAGAATGGAGTGATGCATTTACAAGACAAGGAATGTCAAAGATTGCTGTTACCAGAAACCAGGAGAAAGACATGGAACAGATTCTTCCTCAGAGTCCTCAGAAGGAATCAACGTTACCAACAACTTTAATTTTGGATTTCAAAGCTCCAAAACTGTGAGAGAATACATTTCTGTTGTTTTAAGTCACCCAATTTTGGTACTTTGGTACTTTGTTACAGTAGCCTAAAAAACTACTACACTGCTTTATTTTTTT
>NW_027715555.1:0-14381 GCF_054177405.1 Leptonychotes weddellii | reverse complement strand
ACCCTTTTAACCATTTTTAAGTGTGCAGTGTGGTATTAAATACATGCACATTGTTGTACAACCATCACCGCTATCCATTTCCAGAACATTTCATCTACCCAAACTGAAGTGAAACAATAACACCCATCCTTCTTCCCCCCCAGCCCGTGGCAAGCTCCATTCTACCTCCTGCTTCTATGAGTCTGACTATTCCAGGAGCCTCACGTAGAAGGAATCATGCAGTGTTGGTCCTGATGTGACTGGCTTACTTCACTTTGTATAATGTTGTCAAGGTTCACACATGTTGTAGCATGTGTCAGAACGTCCTTCCTTTTTAAGGCCGAATAATATTCCATTTTAAGTATATACCACATTTTATTTATCTTTTCATCTGTGGATGGACACCTATTGAAAGGTTTTCAGACAGAAAGTAACATGGTTCCATGTATGTTTGGCAAAGATCCACCTGGTTGCTCTGCGGAGGCTGATTTGGAAGCAGGTGGGAGTAGGTCTCCCAATTAGGAGAAGGTTGCATGAATCCAACCTAAGAGGACTAGATGGTGGTGAGGATGGTAAGAAATGGAAGGTTTAAGAGCTACTTGTGAGGAGGAATCAAAATGTTTGTCTGGGTGTGGGGAGCCAGGGAAAGAGAGTCAGGTAAGTATCCCAGGTGGATGGGGCTGCCATTTGCAAGGACAAGATGTAGATGAAAAGTTGAGCCTTGGATCTGTGGAGTTTGAGAAGTATGGAGGCATCTAAGCAGGGATTTCTCAATCTGGAGCTCAGGTGTAAGCTGGAGGCCCAGATGGGACAGCCATCAGCCCTTCAGTGATCATCGAGGCCAAAGGGGTGCATGTCATGCCCCAGAGCGAGGGTGCAGAGAGAAAGCAGGGAGGTCCAAGAAAAGATCCTTGAGCGACTTCCATGTTTACGGTCTAGTAGAGTTGGATCAGCAGACCTAAAACGACAAGAGAGAACATTCAGAGGGGACAAACCCAGAGGAGTGTGGTGTCATGAAAGCCAAGGGAAGAAGAAGGGCTTTCAGGAAGAAGGTGTTTAGTAAGGTGAAGACTGAAAGAGTGTCTGTTGATTCCAGCAACCTGGGAGTAACAGTTATGTGAAGGCAACAGATACGGAGTGTGGGATGCACACCAGGCAAGGGGTGATGGAGAAATGGAGATAATGGGTTGTTACCAGCTCCGTGTCCTTGGTCAATTCGTTGTGCGTTCAGGCACAGTAGGTTGAAGGGCTAGAGCTGCCGCCGGAGTTGAGGCAAAGTCCTGTCAGCATGGGTGACCTCCTTGACCTTGCACCTGACTCCCTGCTCTCCTGGCAGGCCAACAACAATGGGGATCTTGAGGAGCTGTCACATATCCTCAACACTTGTCCTCTGGACTTTGGGGGATGGGAGACCGGAATGAACATGGAGGGCCAGCGTCTTCGGCTGCAGAAAAATATCTCAGGTACTTTCGGTCACCGTCTGGGGTTTGATTTCTGGGAGACAGTGACGGGAGGGAGGAGACCGGGATCTGGTCTCAGGTCTGTGGGAGACTGGCCGTGCGACCTCGGCCAGCCACTGCTTCCAACCTCGGGAGTCCCTAATCTGTCAGATGGAGTCTTCTTCAGGGAGAGAATCCTGGAATGCATTTCCTCATTGCAGGTGTGTTTGTTTTTGCAAAGAAGTCCCTAACAGAGAAGGTTGCGGTGATCCCTTGGACAAAAAGATGTGTCTCCAAGCCAAGGACTCACATAGCTATTGTCCCATTAATTCCCCAAACAATGATACGGTCCAGGTACTGTTAATCCCACGGAGTAGACCCTGATGCATAGGTTTCAGAGGCTAATGACCTGCTCGAGTGGGAGAGAGCGTGTTTGTACCGGGCAGCAGTGAGTTAGGTTTGAGCGAGGAATCATGAATTTAAATCGTAATTGACTGCCTGCTCCCACTGCAAAAGGAGTCCATTGAGCAGGCCAATGCCTGAAAGAACCCCACATACTCTTTCCTATCTGAAGAGAAAATCTGAAATCCTTAGTGGACGTTTGGAGACATCCATTCTTTGGATCTCAGCAACTTTCCCTGGATTATCTTTTCATTTCTCGCCTGTGCTCCCCACTATGTCTCTGCTGTGACATCACTGCTCCCCTCCCCACCCGGCTTCTCCTGCAGGTCATACCTTTGCATTACTTCCTGGGCTGGGGAGACCCTTTCCTAGTGACGCTGGCTGAAATTCTGTGCATCCTTCAAGGCTCGTGAACCTTTCTTGACCTCCCAACAGCTGTAACATCTTCCTCCTTGTGGATCTTTGTTGAACTTCATACGTCTCTCATCAGGGTACTGCTATTTCTGTGCCTTGAATTAAAGTTGTTTGTCTATTTATCCTTCATATTAGAACAGTTAGCCTTTGAGTTTCAGGCAAACTAAGCACATGACAATAGTTGGCACATAATAAAAGCTCAGGGGCGGCTTGTTGGTTGGAAATGCCTCCATCCTTAACTCGTTTCAGGTTTGCTCCTGCGTGCATCTACGCAGTCACTGATCTTTAGAGTCTGCGTGAGTCTCACGCTAGGTGTAGTGTTACCACAGAGAATAAGGTGGCATGGGAAAAACATCCCATTAAGTAGCCACCGGTTTCTTCTGGAGGCCCCGTACCAGCCAGCGGTCATCCTGGCCCGCTCTGTCTGCACGGTTCGGAAAGCTTCTAGTGCACGGCCAGACTCACACTGTTCAGTCATCACCTCAGCCCCATGAGATGAGTGTGCTACATCCATTATCCCCATGTTCCCATTCTCTAGATGAGGAAACAGGTCCAACCACGTTAAGCTGACTTACCTGGGACTTCATAGTTTCTGGGTTGGATGGCTGCTGAGTCTTCTGGTTTCTGGTCCAGTGATTCCTAAGGATAGGAAGAAACAGTCAAGACATATGCAGATCAGAACATGGCAAGGGGGGAAGAGGCACCCAGGAATAGTGGGGAGAGAAGAAAGAATCCAAGGATGAGAAGGAATGATCTTTGTGCAGGATACGTGTCTTCTGGAGTTGCCGCCAGGTGGGCAACGTGGAGGCAGAGTTCGGTCCCCGCCCGCGGAACTCACCCTGCAGAGGCTGGCTTGCGGGCGGGCGAACCCCCTGAGCTGGGCACCTGGACCCACAGGAGGCAGGTCGTCTTGCACTCTGTCTCTGCACATCCTCTCCACCTCCCTCTGTGGACTTCAAAACTCCAACCTCCTTGCCCAGTGTTCAGAACCAAAGCAAGTTGTAGGTTTTAACCAAGTTGAAAGTGAAGTGTTGAGAATGGTAAGGGAACAGCTGCTGTTTTAGCACGAGAAAGAGGGTGTACTACCCACCCCAGACCCCAGCCCGCCCCCACACACCGCTGCTTCCCTGTTTGTGAAGCTGCAAAAGGCCAGGCTCGTGCTGAGTGCAGAACGCTGAATGCTGGGTCCCTGCGCCTCAGGAACCCTCGCCCTCGTGCAGTGACAGCTCCCTGGCTCCGAGCCCGGCTGTCCAATCACGGCAAACCCTATTGTCTCCACAAGCAGGTGCTGCTGGGCACTTACTGCCATTTTCCAGAAAACCAAGCTGAATTCCCCAACCAGGGCCCCACCAGAATCATACCGGGTCCCTTCCTATGCCTTGGGGTCTTGCTTATAGAGAGGTGAGTCTGGGCCGTTTGATTTCTTTTTTTTTTTTTTTAATTTTATTTATTTATTTGACAGAGAGAGCCACAGCGAGAGAGGGAACACAAGCAGGGGGAGTGGGAGAGGGAGAAGCAGGCTCTCCGCAGAGCAGGGAGCCCGATGCGGGGCTCGATCCCAGGACCCTGGGATCATGACCTGAGCCGAAGGCAGACGCTTAACGGCTGAGCCACCCAGGTGCCCCTGGGCCGTTTGATTTCTAAGGTCCTTCACCTCCTCTGCATTTTGAGTCTGCACTCTGAAATGGATCACCTCCTTCCCAGAGACTTCATGCCTCACGGTAAGCTTCGCTCCTCCCGCCTTGCTTCCCAGACCAGCCCGCACAGCACAGCATGGTGAGCCTGCAGACTCAGGAGGTCCAACTCCTGCTACCCTCCCAAAGGAACTGCGTGGCCTCGGGCAAGTTATGTTCCATGCCTCAGTTTCCCCATTTGTAAAATGGTGGCAGTAACAGTACCCACTGCCTCGGATTATTGTAAGAAATAAATGTTACGATAGAATTAGAACAGCGCCTGGCACTCAGTGCTGGTGGGTCTTACCGGTTTCATTCTTTGTGTAGGTATCTGGCCTCCGCACCTTCCGTGAAGGTGGGGACCTCACCTGAATAGAGTTTGGACTCTTGTTACCCGTCCAGGGTGTGGTCTCCACTGGGGCCTCCTGAGTTGAGGTTGGCTGAATTCATTCTATTCCAGGCCATTGAGAGCCCCCATCTGGGGGCTAAAGGCACTGGGGGCTCAGAGGGTCAGAGCACTGGAGATGGAGTGGCTTTCAGAAAGTTGTCTGACCCCATTCTTGGTTTCGGATAATGGGTATTTATTCTCAGTGCACAGATATGCTTACACGTCAAATGCAGATACCATGTGTGGATTGTTTTCATTTGTGTGTGATTGTGGCATTTGCTAGTGGGAATATGTAGTTAAACAGAGCTGAGCCCCACCTATAAAAAGTTATTTTTTTTAACCTTAAAGATTTGAGAGTAATACATGATGCTCTGCTTATAAAATAATCAGACAGAATGGAAGTGTACAGAATGCGTACCCATAAGATTTGTTCACGACCTGCCCCTCCAAGCCCCCCTCTCTTTCCTGGAGGTAAAAATACTGTTCACATTTGGGGATTTGCTTTTTAGGCTCTGGGGTTTTATTCTCTATACTTACATATGTGGTGTGTACCACATACGTAACGCATCGAGTTTCTTTTTCCTCTTTCCTCATGCAAACGTGCTCATGCTTCGCCTTATTCAGTGAGTTGTGCTTGTCACTGGACACATTTCATGCAGAGTTTCTGGTCGGTGGACCGCGGTGGCTGTCCATTGGCAGTCCTCATTCAACAATTCAGATCTACATTTTGCACAGCCTTTCCCATGACCCCTCAAGCTCTCCTTCTGACCCCCGAGGAAGGAGCATCATGAGCTCCCCCAGTCCCTGCCCCGACCTCAGCCCCTGCAACAAGCCACGGCGGCCACAGCAGGGGCCCGTGTCCCTGGCTCTGGGGTGGTTTTGCGAGCAACTAGAAAGTCTGGCGGGTCGCCATGCCTTGTATAGCCCACGGCCACGTTCAGAGGGATTGCAAGCCCATTTTCGTACCTGAGCTGCAGAAAGCCCACGGGTGGGTCTGGAGGGACGGCCGGCTGCATGGGGAGCTGGGGTGCTTCCCCGCCCGGGAGAAGTGTAGGCTTCCTTCTTCCAGATGAAGGCGGACAGAGTCTGCTGGGACTTTTCTCCAGTCTGGAGGGTGACAAGTTTCCTTGTCGCCCTCAGAGTTTGGGGTTCCAGAAAAAGCTGGACAGACTGGCTGAACCCCACTTCCCGCACCGTGCGCCTACCCCTGACCTCCCCTCCGACAGGGCCGGGCCCTGTGGCCAGACCACGCCTACATGGGTGCCACCAGCTGAGGGGAGCAGAGAGGAACGTGTCCAAAGGTGGGTCTTGGTCTCAGGTCTCAGGCGTGGACCCTTTGCTTTAAGACAGCGTCTCGTACCCTCAGCATGATGGACATTTTCGACTGGATAATTCTCTCTTGGGGCTGTCCTGTGCATTGCAGGACATTGGGCAACATCCCCTGTTAGATGTCAGAGGCACCTTCCGTTGTGACAGTCAAAAATGTCCCCAGAATTGTCAGATGTCTTCCAGCGGGCAGAACCCCTGCTCTGAGTAAAGTTATTATCCTGTCCCAGCTGTGTGCTATGACCACTTCACCTGCCGTCTGAGCCGTGGCATGCCCCGCTTCCAGGAGGCTGTAGGCATTGCGCCATCATGGAAACAGCTGTGTATGTTGTGGGCTTGATCTTATCGAGGGTGACTAGCAGAGGAGGGGACCACACGCAGATTTCTTTCTTTTTACTCACTGAGCAAATGCCAAGCCACTGCCAGGTGCTGGCTGTGTCCTAGATGTTCCCGTCAGCCTCTGTCCCTGAGCAGCCCCGCCTGCAGGTGGCTGGGCCCGGAAACAAGGTCTGCCCACCACCCAGTGAGGCAAGGGCTACGGGCGGTGACGGGCATGTTCTTGCTCTTGTTCCCAAGTTATGAGCAACAACCGGGCTTCACAAATAAACTCGACGATGAGTTACGTACCCTGAAACATTCTGTGCTGCCAGAAATGGGTGCAGCCTCTGTTAACAGTGAGCTTTTCCACTTAAACAAATATGCCCTATGTTACTCGTAAGCAGCCAAACAATTTTTAGTTGTTGGAAATCATATTCTTCTAATTTTCTGGTGCGTTTTATTTTATTTTATTATTATTTTTCAAATATTTTATTTACTTATTTGACACAGAGCGAGAGAGCTCAAGCAGGGGGAGCGGCAGACAGAGGGAGAGGGAGAAGCAGGCTCCCCGCAGAGCAGGGAGCCCGATACGGGACTCTATCCCAGGATCCCGGGATCATGACCTGAGCCAAAGGCAGATGCTTAATGACTGAGCCACTCAGGTGCACCCCCTCCCCGGTGCATTTTAATCAGTCTGAATATCACTGGTTCCTCATTAGTTGTCCCATTCATTCAAAGGTATCCATGAGTCACCCTCTGTGTGTCTCAGACCCTCTTTGGCTGGGGCATCGGCGGCAAGCTGCAGGGGCTGGGCTGTCTGTGGCCCCTTCAGGGGTGGCCTGAATCTGGCTTTGCCACTATGGGGAACTCCTGTGAGGTGTTAGTGACACAGAGGAAGACCGAGTTTTCTCAGGCTCCCCATGAGCGTGAGTGTGGCCTTCTTGCCCTCTACAGCTCGGGCTATGGCAGTGAGGGACGTTCTGAGGTCCTGGGCTGCAGCCTTATGGAGGACAGTCCACCAGCTCCTTCCTATGGGTATAAGCTCAAGCGAATTCCCTGCTGTCATTCTGATCAGATGGATTCGAGGACAACAAGGGTCCCTTGTCTCTTAGAAGTTTTATTTTAGTGGATGAGATTAACCTCAGACATCAAACACCAACTACTGTGTGTGTGTGTGTGTGTGTGATGTGCAAGCAAGGATATCAATATGTGATAAAAACTATGCAGCATGAGAAGATGAAGGAAGAGTTAGTTTAGAGGACTGGCCAGGGAAGGCGTCCCTGAGGAGGAAGCATTTTAGCTGAAACCTGGAGAGCTCTGTGAGGGCCGGGCAGAAGGGCTTGCTCGATTACTAGGCACCAGTGTCATACACGTGCACACACACACGTGCACCCCACACATGCACACGCGCGTGCACACAGGTCAGCCGGCTGGCATTTCCTCTCTCCCCCGGCTTTGCTCTGCCCTCCGCTCACCGCACCCACAGGCCCCAGTGCTCCACCCACGGGGTGCCGAGTGCAAAGCCTGGCTCAGAGCTGGAAGGCGGGAGGGGACGGGGCCTGGAACAGGTGCCGGCCGGGAGCTTGTCCCCCAGGCTTCTGCCTTCCCCGTGTGAGTGACAAGGCTGTTGGTTGTGGCATTGCTGGCCATCTCTGTCCTTTCGGCCAGGCTCGAGGTGCTGCACAGCAAGAACCCCGGGCCACGGGCGCCTGGGTGGCTCAGTTGGTTAAGCGACTGCCTTCGGCTCAGGTCATGATCCTGGAGTCCCGGGATCGAGTCCCGCATCGGGCTCCCTGCTCGGCGGGGGGTCTGCTTCTCCCTCTGACCCTCTTCCCTCTTGTGCTCTCTGTCTCTCATTCTCTCTCTCAAATAAATAAATAAAATCTTTAAAAAAAAAAAAGAACCCCGGGCCAGAGCCTGAGTCACTGATTACTACATGTGTGGCCTGTGACCGGAGTGTATGAGACTTACCTGCCCTGCTCTTATGTTCCTTTACCGTAAAACAGTACCTGCTCTCCCTAAGAGCCGATGGCAAAAGAGATGGGAAAATGCTTTACTAAATGCACATTTGGGGCAATGTGCTCCATGGCCCGAGCCCAGGGCAGCTGTAATGGGGTGTGTGCATTTCACATCTCCCTCTTGCAGGGAGTGTGAACTCAGCGAGGGAGCCTCTCTTCTGGTGGAAAAAGCAGGTGAGACGCCTTGATAGAAAGTTTTCCAGACAGACACTGGTGGATGCACATGGGAGTGCCTAGAAGGCAGGGACCACACCCTATGGTCCTTTCTTCTTTTTTATCTTTTAGGTATACAAGGTAGTGATTTAATATACATAGACATTGTGAAGTAATCACCACAATCAAGTTAATGAACACATCTCCTTCACCTAACATAGATACCTTTTGTGTGTGTGGTGAGAACATTTAAGACCTACCCTCTTAGCAAATTTCAGCTCAGTCACCACACGTACGTTAGATCTCCAGAACTTATTCACCTTGTAACTGGGAGATTGTACCCTTTGGGCATTTTTTACATGATCGGTGCCCAGTAAAGGACTGAATGTTCATGGCTGAAGGTAAGTAGGCGGCTTCGCTGTCAAACAAACAGACTTCCTGATCCACAGCTGGATTGAGACATCTATCTGTACAGCTGGACCCCACTCATTCCATGGCCCGTGCTCATCCCAGTCATCCACCTTCCTGTGGGCACGGGGGTCTCCAAACACCTGCTTCTTCTCAGATCTCCATTACCCACACCTGGCATACACCCTGCACATCTTTCCAGAATTTGCAAATGGCCAAATCCGGAAGGTACTGGGCTCTATGATAGGCTCTCCTAAGGGAGTGGTGGAGAGGGTGAAGCCCCCACCCACCACTAGAAGTTACTGTGAAGGGAGAGCCATGGGGAAGAGAAGAGGGGTATCAGGGGCCACTCGTGATCTGGATGCTGTGAATATATTTTTGCATTTAATTTCAGAACACATGGTCCAAACAGCACCAAGTAAAAACCAATTGAAACTCATGAGAGGTAGAAATAAAATTGTCAGGACTACTATTATTTAAATAATTCTGGTAGAATTTGAAATAATGTTTTCTAAATTCCCCTGGCATACCTGAGAGACATCTGCAGAGTACCAGTGATCCAGGGAATAGGAGTATCGTTTCAGAAACAGCTCTCTTGCCTCTTCCACCTTTAGCACAGAAAGGGCTTGCCAGCTGGCTTCAAACTTGCTCAATGCCTGAAAGGCTATGTCAAGGTCACGAGGTGTGGACCTGAGAGTCTCCAGTCCTGGTGCTGTAATTCTACTGTAAACATACCCTAGCACTTTGGTCAAATCAATTGATTCATGATTGTTTACTAAAAACTCCTAGGTACTGGGTCCTAGATCAGTAAAATCGTTAGGAGGTTGGATATACATGCAGCTAATGGTAAAACAAGCTATACTGTTGAATTCTTGCTTCTGCCTCTGGGAGAATATCTGGTTAGATCAAGACGATTTCATTTATTTATTTAGTTAGTTACTTAGTTAGTTTCAGTGATTCATCAGTTGCATATAACACCCAGTGCTCATTATGTCACGTGCCCTCCTTAATGTCCATCACCCAGTTACCCCATCCCCCCAGCCACCTCCCCTCCAGCAACCCTATTTGTTTCCTAGAGTTCAGTGTTGCTTATGGTTTGCCTCCCTCTCAATTTTCATCTCATTTTATTTTTCCTTCCCTTCCCCATGTTCATCTGTTTTGTTTCTTACATTCCACATATGAGGGAAATCATATAGTATTTGTCTTTTTCTGACTGACTTATTTCACTTACCATAATACCCTCTAGGTCCACCCACATCGTTGTAAATGGTCAAGATGATTTCTTAAGGTGCTTACAAACTTTGACAGCTGAACAGCCAAAAAATATTTTACTAAAAAATGAACAGGAATCTGAGGAGTAACCAACTTAAAAATATCATTATGATGCCCGTAATCTATTGGCAGTATTACAATACTGTGATATGTACACATTTTACTATTATTTTTGGACAGTGGGTTAACTTTTTGAAAATAGAGAAAGTTGTATAGAAACCTATGTTTAAATATAACCCCTGTTAAAAACTTCAACTTTAGGGACACCTGGGTGTCTCAGTTGGTTAAGCGTCTGCCTTCGGCTCAGTTCATGATCCCAGGGTCCTGGGATCGAGTCCCTCAGCGGGCTCCCGGCTCAGCGGGGAGCCTGCTTCTCCCTCTCCCTCTGCCTCTTCCCTCTGCTTGTGCTCTTTCTCTCTCTCTCAAATAAATAAATAAAATCTTTAAAAAAAAACAAAAACAACTTCGACTTTATGTCTCTCCACCAGAAAGACTTCTGGGAACATATTTTTAAAGACTGATTTCTTAATAAAACTAATTGATTAAAAACAGAATCCATGAGCCTGCTGTTTTGTTACTGCTTATCATACCACTTGACTGGATGGAGCTCTACACACACTGACTTTGGAATGACTTCAAAATTTTTGAGAAGACGAACTCTAGTTATTCCTGTCCGACTCTATCCTTGCATCTGTCCTTTTATCGGAGTACATCCCAGCAATGCCTCTGACTCTCAGCTCACTTCTAAGGGTAACACGTGAGCCACTGGACATGGACCACTGAAGGAGACCAGTGAACATGGCTACTGAGTGTGGACCACCAAACATGGACTGCCAACCATAGGCTGCTGAAAAAAGACCACCAAGCATGGGGCCCTGAACATGGGACACTGAACATGGACCATCACACATAGGCTGCTGAACACGGGCCACCAAATGTGGACCACTGGACATGTGCCACAAACATGGGCCACCCAATGCAGGCCACTGAACATGAGCCACCAGGTATGGCCCACTGACTTTTACCTACTCGCCCTAGGGTAAAGGCCGGAGACGGGAAGTTTTGGAAGGGATGGTGTAAACAGAAAATTCTAGAATGGGATCTCTGAACTGGGCCTTGCTGCTTGCTGGTGTGTGGCATCATGGCTGTGATTCCCCCACACAGTAGACTCTATCTTCCTTTCTCTGGAGAAGGGACTGAGTGCAGGTGTCCTTGTCCTCCTGGTCTGCCACAGCCTCCTAACTGGTCACCCTACTTCCCTCCTTTCTCTCTTCAACCCCGTTTCCAGCCAGCAACCAAAGTGATTTTTCCAGGATGTAAGTCAGATCATGCAATTTCCCTGTTTATGACTCACCTATGACTTTTCCTGATGCCTAGAAAAACAGTTTATGGCCTTCAAGATGGTACATGCTCAGGCCCTGCACTTTGGCTTGGATCTTGTCTCCTAGCCTGCCCTTTCTTCCTGGGGTATGCCAAGGCTGTCCCCCTCTGCACGCACTTAACTCCTATGGTGCTGGTCTGCCCTGGCCCCTCAGCACTGAGACCAGGGCACAGCTTTCCTGACTGCCTGGAACTGGTACATTGCCCCAGGGCTTACAGCCCAGCCTGTCTCCTTGCATCACACCTTGAACTCCAGGGGTTACTCATCCTCCTCACTCTGTTCCCTTGACCTGCTTTGTTGTTTTTGGCAGCTTGCGTCTACCTCACATTCAATTTTATGTTTGTTTCTATTAGACTTTTCCTTGTTGAACTGCTAACTGTTCATTTCTCCCCCTGAATGTGTGTCCCACTTGGCAGATGCTTCTTGCTTTGCTGATTGTTTCTCTTTCCCACTGAAACGTAAGCTCCCAAAGGGCGGGGACATTGGCCTTTTTGCTCACCAGTGTAGCATCACTAGCTAAGGCAGTCCCTGGTACATGACAGACCCTGATACACTTTTTTTTTTTGTCTGTGAGAATAAAAGACAGTGTTTTTAATTGTGGTAGACAAAATAGGGAAGTAAGGGTTTCAGCTCAGCACCCCGCTCCCTGACAAGACATTCCTGTTCACTCCGTCTGGGCAGGGAGAGTATTCCTGACTTTGGGAACCACGACAGCTGATCTCACACACCCCGCCTTCCATCCCTGCCCACAGTCCCTCACTCTGCGTGCAAAGCACACCCCCAACCTAACTCCACGTCCTTCAGAATTCAGCTCAGTGTCCCTTGTAGGGACCTCTCAGTTCAACATGCCCAGCCTCCTTGTAAGCACTTGCCAGGCAATTTGGGAGCTGCAGACATTCCTGTTGGCCCCCCTGAGAAAGCTCTCGAAAGCTCTCGGGAGGCAGGGGTTAGCTTCTCTTCCTCAGGAGCCCGCGTTGGCCTTGCCCATCACAGGGGCTCAGCAAACATTGGGGGAATGATGGAGAAGACACATGACTCTGTCATTGAAGCCTGGTGTCACCTTTTTAGTGCCCTAGACTTAACAGAATGACACAGGATGGAAAGGTAATAAAGCTTTCTCAGCGGTCCTCACTGGAAGCATTTGAGCTGAGGAAGTGTTACTACTGAGAATCTATTAACTACATGTTCTTACTTTCTGTATTCTTGATGATCCGGCATATAAGCCTTGATCCTGGAGAGACTGCCCTCCCAGGGCTAGCTAAGTCCTAGAGAGAGCAAACGGGGCCCTGCGGGTTTACCGTTCACATACAAACCAACCCATCCAGAGCCCACATACCTAATCATCTCTTTATCAAGTACTCCCTCTGCTCTCAATGAGTACAGGCCATGTACCAGACAGCCAGGGATCAGTTCTAATGCCCAGAACCCACCTAAATCAGTCAACCATCCAATCTTAGGCTCACTCAGGTTACCTGTCCTGCACCCTTTCTTTTTTCCCATGAGAACCCCAGTAAAGGTTCTGGGCCATGCTCTGCCCTCTCCCTCTCCTTATTAACCCTGGTGCCTCCCCAGATGGCTCCACATGGCACCCTGTGCCTCCTGTCTCTTGGGAGCCATGAGAAGGAGCTCACTCCTTCACAACAATCATATCCTGTCTGCGTGTCTCATCACATCTGATTAAAACAAATCCCAGGTACATTCTCAGAACACAGACCTTGTTCTGACTCTCTTCTGGATCCTCAAAAAAATAAATCTCCTTGCTTAGCCCCCCCCCCAATAAAAACAAAAACATAACAAAACAAAAACAAACTAAACTATGTCTGATGGATTTCATACAGGGTGATGGAAAAGCAAAATAATAATTATGGTTCAAAATTTTCCTGTTACAGAAGGGAAAAACAAAGCAAAACAAGGGACCTGGAAGCTTCTAAGAAATGTTATTTAATGAAAAAATCTGCCTTGTGCTCTGGAATCACGTATATGTTTTTTTTTATGTATATGGTCCTCATATTAGACCAATCAGAGAAGAAGGTCAACTTGACATCACTTTCCAGAGTTAATAATGTCCTTTTTCTTGAATTCTATGAAGCTATCTTTTTTCTTTTATTGGTAGAGTGCCATAGTTTCCCCTTCAGATTTCTGAGATGTAACATGTCCTCTCCGAAGTAGCAGAAATCTCTAGCTCTTCCTAGATGAAAGGGGATATAATACCCCAACCCCTTCAGGACAATTTACACTATTTCACTAGGGATGCAGTCATGTAAAGGCCTGTGTGGCAAATTTGAGATTATTGTCTTTAGAATTTGAGAATCTCAAACGTGGTTATAACAACTGTGTGAAAATTATAGTTGTGAAGAGGAAAAGGTCTGTCAAAAACATTGAACCAATGGAACACTTAAATTTTCTGTAAGCTAAAAAACAAATTTAGTCACATTATTTTTAAACTGCTGATCGATCAGCCAGAATTGGTTATTTGCCTGATATAGGCACTGTTTTTTGTTTTTTAATTCCAGTACAGTTAACATACAGTGTTATATTAGTTTCAGGGGTACAATATAGTGATTCAACAATTCTTTTTTTTTACTTCTGTTATTTTTAATCTGTAGAAATAAGATGATTTAGTGTAGTGTTAAAATTTTCCACAATTTACAGATCTCATTGGCTTTTATTTAGTGACTCATGAATCAGGAAGGATCTAGTCTAAAAAACAAAAAGGAGGGCATGTGTTGTGATGAGCACCGGGTGTTATATGCAACTAATGAATCACTGAACACCACATCAAAAACCAACAATGTACTGTATGTTGGCCAACTGAACATAAAAAAAAAAAAAAGGTAAAAAAGATAAAATTAAAAAAAATTAAAACCAAAAAGGAGTTTCAAAGAGTTGTATAAGGTGAGAGGGTTTTATAGTCAAAAGTGAGCAGGAACAAAGAAGTTATACTGGACATTTGCTGATTGGCTAAGGCAGGCTTGCTTTCCTAATGTGGAATGAAGGGAAGTCTGGGAGCCAGGTCAGGTGATGTGCTGAATGGTTGAGCGAATCCCTTCTTACCTGTGAGAGCCAAGCATAGAAACTTAGTCAAGTTTTGGTTTGCTGACATGGGGTATAGCATGAATAATGCTATTGTGGGCCAAATTTAGATATTTTATTTTATTTTATTATTTTTTTTTGAGAGCTCCACGGAAGGGTTTATTTTTATTTTTTTTT
>NW_027715554.1:0-326 GCF_054177405.1 Leptonychotes weddellii | reverse complement strand
TAAATAGTGATACATGTTGGTACATCTGCCAAAGAATTCATTTGTATTTCCTTGGAGCATGAAAAGGAGACCCTGTTGGGACATGTTTTGCTCTGAGATTTTCAACCCCAGCTTTCCAGCAAGCTCCAAAGAGTAACTTGTTTAACAACATAAGAAAAAAAACCTTAAACACATTTTTTTAATAGTCTTTTTTTTTTTTTTTTTCAATTAAGTAAGCTCTATGCTCCACATGAGGCTTTACCTAATGACCCCAAGATCTAGAGTTGTGTGCTCTACTGACTGAACTAGCCGGACGCCCCTAAGAAAAATTATCTTATAAAGCAGAG
>NW_027715553.1:0-326 GCF_054177405.1 Leptonychotes weddellii | reverse complement strand
CTGCTACCTGCTGAGCCTGATGTGGCTCTCTCCAGAACGCCCCAGCAGGCTCAGAGCAGGCTCACTCACTCAGTCTTGCCTTTAGAGTTCTCACCTCTCAGGTCAACCATAAATCCCGGGCACCAACTGCCAAGTACTTATCTCCAACCCTGCCTTCGGCCTCCCCATGTGGGCTCTATAGCATCTTCACCTGATTGATGACTGTGGATAAAACTACATTTCTTTCTCTCCTTCTCTCCCAGTTACTTCAAACTCTCCTATGGATGCCTTCTCTGTCCTCAGCACCCAGGCTCAGTGGTTCAGAATCATCCATAATCCATTTCTTT
>NW_027715552.1:0-326 GCF_054177405.1 Leptonychotes weddellii | reverse complement strand
TATTCTTTTTTAAAATTATTTACATTTTTCTTTTTAATTAATTAATTTGTTATTTTTTAATTTAATTTTTTATTATGTTAATCACTATACATTACATCATTAGTTTTTGATGATGTGTTCTATGATTCATTGTTTGCATATAACACCCAGTGCTCCATGCAGAACGTGCCCTTTTTAATACCCATCACCAGGCTAACCCATCCCCCCACCCTCCCTCCCCTCTAGAACCCTCAGTTTGTTTCTCAGAGTCCATAGTCTCTCATGGTTCGTCTTTTCCTCCGATTTCCCCCCTTTCATTCTTCCCTTCCTACTATCTTCTTCTTCTT
>NW_027715551.1:0-326 GCF_054177405.1 Leptonychotes weddellii | reverse complement strand
GAGAAGAATGTTTGTTCTGCTGTTGTTGGAGGAAGTGGTCTACACAGGCCTATTAGACCCAGTTGGTAGTGTCACTGAGCTCACCTGCTGGATCTGCCCATTCCTGACAGAGAGTGCTGAAACCTCCAACTATAACAGTGGGTTTATCTCTTCCCTCTTGCTGTGCTATCCATTTTTGCCTCACATAGTTTGACCCTCTGCTGTTAGGTGCATACACATTAAGGACTGTTACATGCAATGAGGTGCTTCAGTTTTTTTTTTGTTTTGTTTTATATTTATTTATTTTTTTTATTCTTATGTTAATCCCCATACATTACATCATTAGT
>NW_027715550.1:0-326 GCF_054177405.1 Leptonychotes weddellii | reverse complement strand
ATGGGACTGGAGGAGATTATGCTAAGTGAAATAAGTCAAGCAGAGAAAGTCAATTATACGGTTTCACTTACTTGTGGAACATAAGAAATAGCATGGAGGACATTAGGAGAAGGAAGGGAAAAATGAAGGGGGGGGTCGGAGGGGGAGATGAACCATAAGACACTATGGAATCCAAGAAAGAAACTGAGGGTTTTAGAGGGGAAGGGAGTGGGGGGATGGGTTAGCCCAGTGATGGGTATTAAGGAGGGAACATATTGCATGGAGCACTGGGTGTTATACGAAAACAATGAATCATGGAACATTACATCAAAAACTAATGATGTACT
>NW_027715549.1:0-326 GCF_054177405.1 Leptonychotes weddellii | reverse complement strand
TGGACTATTTTAATATTGAGATGAAGTATGTAAATCAAGTCTATTATTTACTATATTATAAAACTTGGAGTTTTATAAAACTTGGAGGGTCATAGTTTTTTTTTCAACCCTGTGGTATATCCAATAGCAAAGGAAGTTGATTCTAGTTTCAAAATATATCTTTGATAATATTATTTCACAATACCTTCCCCAATATTACTCCAGTCAAATGAACAACAAAATGAAAGTGACTCCTAACTGTATGCTTTGCATTCACTCTTGCCCTCTAAACCACTCCTCATAATCATTCTTAAAAAAAATAGTTTAGATTATTCCACTTTTTTTTT
>NW_027715548.1:0-326 GCF_054177405.1 Leptonychotes weddellii | reverse complement strand
TCCGTACAGACAGACATTGTGCCCAATGCAAGAAACCACAGGATTTGGGGAGGCACGTGATTTTTCCCCAGGTGCTTATGGTATTTGCTAACTTTCCTATAATGAACAAGTATTATGCTATAACCAGAAAAAAAAAAAAAAAGCAAAGCCTACTTTGCAAGTGTCTTTGCAGGAAGTAAACCATCAGCTTCAGATGACTTCTACCAGTTGGAAGCAGGTGGCAGAATGAGTGAACAAGGCGGACAGACAAAACTGTTGCAGCCTCTGATACACTCCTGGGAAAAACCATCTTTCAGAAATGCTGCAGACCAATGCATGGGGGCAAG
>NW_027715547.1:0-326 GCF_054177405.1 Leptonychotes weddellii | reverse complement strand
TGATCCAGGAACAAGGAAATTTGATCCTTAACTTAATACATTTCATTGATTCTAAGACACCCATTTTTCATTGAAATGTCTTTGAAATTGGGATGTGTAACAGACATTGTTGGTGCTCTTGGATCCTTCTACCACTCTCGTGAACATTAGCCCTGCAGGCTTTCACTCCTGACACCCAGCATCTGCATCTCTTTGTTGGAGATGCAGGAAAGTACTTTTTCCACACAGACTAGAAGTGCCTGGAAATGTACATCTTCCTCCTAGGCCTCCCGTGCTTAACCAATGACTGATGGTGCAGGGGTATAAACACTGTGCACTTCCTGGCC
>NW_027715546.1:0-326 GCF_054177405.1 Leptonychotes weddellii | reverse complement strand
CTTCAGCTCAGGTTGGGCTCCCTGCTCAGTGGGGGGTGGGGTGGGGTGGGGGTCTGCTTCTCCCTCTCCCTCTGCTCCTCCCTACCCCTCTGTTCACTCTCTCTCTCTCTCAAATAAATAAATAAAGTCTTTAAAAATGCAACCCTGATCACATCACTTCCTTAGTGAGGCCCCATTTCACCTGAGACACGGCAAGTCAGGAGTCACTGGGGACTCACTGATGGGGCCTAAACAAGAATATGGTGTCTCCACCCCTTGAAGATGGCATGTGCATGTTATTCAGGGTCCCTCAGGAGTCGCTGGGGTGACTGGACTCACAACTGAGT
>NW_027715545.1:0-326 GCF_054177405.1 Leptonychotes weddellii | reverse complement strand
TTTTTAAATAAATGTGTATTTTGAGGGCAATGGGTTTTTAAAGATCTCTTAAATTTTATCATAGATTACTGTCTCTATTACCTATGAGTAGAAGTAGTTTAAATCTGTTTAAAAATCCTATAACATAGGGGCGCCTGGGTGGCTCAGTTGGTTAAGCGACTGCCTTCGGCTCAGGTCATGATCCTGGAGTTCCGGGATCAAGTCCCGCATCGGGCTCCCTGCTCGGCGGGGAGTCTGCTTCTCCCTCTGACCCTCCCCCTCTCATACTCTCTCTCTCTGTCATTCTCGCTCTCAAATAAATAAATAAAATCTTTAAAAAAAAATCC
>NW_027715544.1:0-5626 GCF_054177405.1 Leptonychotes weddellii | reverse complement strand
AGTGTATGTGCTATGGTGAGCACTGTGAATTGTGTAAGACTGTTGAATCACAGACCTGTACCTCTGAAACAAATGATACATTATATGTTAAAAAAAAAAAAAAGAAGAAGATAGTAGGAAGGGAGAAATGAAGGGGGGGAAATCAGAGGGGGAGACCAACCATGAGAGACTATGGACTCTGAGAAACAAACTGAGGGTTCTAGAGGGGAGGGGGGTGGGGGGATGGGTTAGCCTGGTGATGGGTATTAAAGAGGGCACGTTCTGCATGGAGCATTGGGTGTTATATGTAAACAATGAATCATGGAACACTACATCAGAAACTAATGATGTAATGTATGGTGATTAACATAACATAATAATAATAAAAAAAAGAACTTCCTTGAGACTAGAATCCCATAGCTCAATAAAGGGGTATCAATACTGCTTTAGAATACTTTAGCTCAAAACTATTATGTTTTCTAAGAGCACTACTAACATGATAACTTGGTCTTGAACTCATTCTCTCAGAGAATTTAGAGTATTACATTCTCTTTCTGCTTCCTGTGACTTAAAATGACCTCCTGGGCCATTTTGCTCATCTTAGCAAAGTTGACTACAGTTGATATGTGGCCAGAGTGACCCAAACAACAAACAGAAATTCCTGATATGTGAGCAAAGAAAACATTCCATTAGAGCTGCCAAATAAAGTAATCAAAACTACCCACTATTATTCATCAATAGTAGTTTTCTGCCAGAGATGAAAAAATAAATCATCATGTGAAAGGAAAGTAAATATGTGAATTCTAACATGAGGTCCTGAAATTAAAATGGCACTAGTGGCCACTCTAATGTGGCTGTAAAGAGACATTTTTTATAACATTTTTAAGGGCAATTTTGTGATATAAAACTATGTATATATATATACATATATATATAACCATAGTCATGAAAATCATCTCTGACTCAATAATTCTGTTAGGAATTCTCTAAGGAAATGATCAGAAATGCACACAAACAATGATTTTATGATATCAATAACTGAAAAGGTGGGGATGGAACTGTAAAAGAACAGAGTTTTGTAGATTATTGAGGTTGAACTTATAAATTCAAATTAGATTATTATAATTTTAGGATGCTAAATATAATCGCCAGGCTAAACACAAAGAAAATAGCAATAGAACATACACAAAGGAAAGGAGAAAAGAATTTAAATGTTTACCAAAAAATAAACATAAAGGACAACAGTAATAAAGGAAATGAGAGGGGAAATGCACATATAAGACATGTAGAAAATAAATAATAAAATGAAAGAATCCCTTTCTTATCAAGAATTACTTTAATGTAAATGGATTAAATTTTCCAATCAAATAACAAAGATTGGCAGAATTGATTTAAAAAGAAATGTGATTCAACTATATTCAGTTTATAAGATCCTCACCCAAGATCCAAAGACACAAATAGGTTGAAAATGAAAGGATGGAAAACAGCATTGTATGTAAATAATAACCATCAGAAAGCATGGTAGGCTATACTAATACATAAACAATAGACTTTAAATCAAAAAGGGTTACGAGAGGAAAAGAACATTATACAATAATAAAAGTTTCAATGACAAGAAAATATAACAATTATAAAAAGTTATACATCTAATAACAGACCATGAAAATATATGAAGCAAAAACTGACAGAGGGAGAAATAGAGCAATACAATAGTAGTTGTAGACTTTAGTACACCACTCTCAATAATGATGGAAAACTAGAGAAAAGATAAGTAAGGAAATAGAGGACTTGAACAACACAGTAAAATATGTAGCTCTAGCAGACATCTGTACAGAACACTCTACCAATCAAAAACAGCATACAAATTCTTCTCAAGTTCACATGACACATATTCGAGGATAGGACCATATGGTAGGTCACAAATTAACTCTCAATATTTTAAAGAAGAAAGCAATTATGCAAAGTATTTTTCCCAACCACAATAAAGTTAGAAATCAATTACAAAAGGAAAATTGGAAAATTCACACATTTGTGGAAATCAATGCAATGTATGGATCAAAGAAGAAATCACATAGGAAACTACAAAATACTTAGAAATGTATGAGAACAAAAATACAATATACCAAAACTTATCGGACAAAGAGAAAGCAGCGCTAAGGAAGAATTTTACAGCTATAAATATTTGCATTAAAAAACAAGATCACAAATCAACAACCTAACTTTGTGAGTTAAGAAACTAGAAAAAGAAGAACAAAGCTCAAAACTTGAAGAATGGAGGATATAATAAAGATTTGAGCAGAGATAAATAAAATGTAGAATAGTAAAACAATACAGAAAATCAATTAAATAAGAAGTTGATTGTTTTAAAAAAAATCAACAAAATCTTTAGCTAGATGAACTAAGAAAAAAAGGAGGAAGACTCAGATGATAAAGTAAGAGACACTATTTTCCAATCTATAGAAATGAAGATTATAAAAAAATACTAAGAATAATTGCATACCAACAAATTGGATAGCCTGGATAGAATGAACAAATTCCTAGAATCTCAAAATATACCAAGACTAAATCACAAAAACTAAAATAGAAAATCTGAATATAACTTGCAAGAAATTTGAATCAGTAATAGAAAATCTTCAGCAAAGAAAGTCTCTGGATCTGATTGCTTCATTGGTTAATTCCACCAAATATTTAAAGAAGAACTAAGGGGTGCCTGAGTGGTTCAGTTGACCTTCGGGCCAGGTCATGATCTCCGGGTCCTGGGATTAAGCCCCACGTTGGGCTTCCTGCTCAGTGGGAAACCTGCGTCTCTCTCTCTCTCTCTCTGCCCCTCCCCACTGTTCATTCTCGCTCTCTCAAATAAATAAATAAAATCTTTTTTTAATTAAAAAAATAAAGAACTAAAACCAATTCTTCTCAAATTTTTTCCAAAACAATTGAAGAGGAAGGACCATTTTGTAACTTATCCTTTGAGGCCAGCATTACCTTCATGTTTAAGCCAAAGAAGTACAAGAAAAGAAAACTACAGATCAATATCCCTTATAAACATTGATGCAAAAATTCTCAAAAAAATGCTAGCAACCTGAATTTAGTAGTATATTAAATGGATTATACATTGTGACAAAGTGGAATTAATTCCTGCAATGCAAGGATAGGTTTAAAATACAAAAACAATCATTAGTAAATGTCATATTAACAGAATGAAATAAAAAACATAAACGATCATCTCAATGGATGCAGAAAAAGCATTTGACAAACTTTAACTCTATTTCATAACAAAAACACTCAACAAACTAGGAATAGAAGGAAAACCCCTTGACATAATAAAAGCCATATATAGAAAACTTACAGCAAACATCATACTTACTTGTGAAAAAAAGAAATCTTTTGCTTTAAGATTATGAGCAATGCAAGAATGCTCACTTTGATCCCTCTATTCAATATAATACTGAAAGTTCTATCTGTAGCAATTATCTAAGCAAAAGGAATAAAAAGAACCCAAATTAGAAAGTAAAATTATCTGTTTGCAGATGATATCACTGCATATGCAGAAAATCCTAAAGATCCACAGAAAAATTTAGAACTAATAAATGAATCAACAAAGCAACATAAAAAATGGGTTGCATTTCTATCTAACAATAAACAATCCTAAAAGGAAATTAAGAAAGCAATTTAATTTATGATAGCATCAAAAAGAATAAAATTCTTAAGAATTAACTTCACCAAAGCATTCCTTATTACAATCCTAATGACATTTTTTTGAAGAAATAGAAAATCCCATCCTAAAATTCATATGGAATCTCAAAGGACCCCAGACAACCAAAACAAGTTTGAAAAAAAAAATAATAAAGCTGGATGAATCACACTATCTGATTTTTAAACTTATTATGAAGCTATAGTAATATAGTAATCAAAACAGTGTAGTACTGACATAAAGACAGACCTATAGATCAATGTAATAGATAGAGAGCCCAGAAATAAACTCTTACATATATGGTCAAGTGATTTCTGATTAGAATGACAAATTCATTCAATGGGAAAAGACAGTCTTTTTTTTTTTTTTTAAGCTGCTGCAAAAACTAGATATTTACATGCAAAAGAATTAAATGGACCCTTACCTAAAATCAATACAAAAATTAACTCAAAATGGGTCAAAGACCTAACTGTAAGACCTAAAAATATAAAACTCTTAGAAGTAAACATAGGACAAAATCTTCATGACATTGGATTTGGCAATGATTTATTGAATAAAACACCAGTAACACAGGCAACAAAAGAAAAATAGACACTTTAGGTTCTTAAAAATTAAAAATTTTCTGCATCAAAAAACTCTATCAGGAGACTAAAAAGGAGTCTATAGAATGGGAGAAAATATTTACAAAACATCTATCTGATAAGGGATTAATATCCAGAATATATAGGGATCACCCAATATTCAATAATGAAAAAACAACCTGTTTTAAAATTCACAAAAGACTTGAATAGACATTTCTCCAGAGCAGATATACCAAAGACTTACTAGCACATGAAAATATGCTCATCACTAATCATTAGGGAAATGTAAATTAAAGCTACATGATACCACCTTACACTCAGTAGTCTGGCTACTATGAAAATAATAAAAAACAACAGGAGATAACAAGTACAGGCAAAGATGTGGAGTAATTGGAACCCTTGCACACTGTTGGTGGGAATATATAATGAGGCAGCTGCTGTGGAAAACTGTATGGTTATTCTTCAGAAAATTAAAAATAAAATTATCATAAAATCCAGCAATTGCACTTCTGGCTGTGTATCCAAAAATTTGAAAGCAGGTCTTGAAGTGATGTTTGTACATCTATATTCAAAGCAACAGTATTTATAAAAGCTAAAATGTGGAAGAAACTCAAGTAACCATCAGCAGATAAATGGAAAAGCAAAATGTGTTATATACATACAATGGAATATTATTCAGTCTTAAAAAAGAAAAATTCTGACTTATGCTAACAATATGCATAAATTTTGAGGACATTATGCTAAGGGAAATAAGCCAGTTACAAAAAGACAAATACTGTATGATTCCACTTAAATGAGGTACTTAGAGTAATCAAAATCATAGAGATAGAAAGTGAAATGGTGGTTGCTAGAGGCTCAGAGTAATGGCAGAATGGGGAATTATTGTTTAATGAGTATTATATTGGAGGAAAAAACTTTTTTCCTTCTCTCTTTCTGAGTTGTTAGCTGAGACCCCTGTAATAAAAAACATTAACACGAGAAAAACAGAAGTTTATTAACATGTATACCCTATGTATACATGGGAAATATCCAGGAAAAAATGAGTAAATATAAGGTGGCTTAGAATTCAGGATTAAATATTTTACTAGGGAAAAGGGACGGGGAACTAGGCCTCTGAGGGAAGAGTAAATGATTAGGGGGTAGAGAAGATGAATGAGCACTTAAAAACACAGATGGGAGTTAATTTGTGATAAGGTTTGTCTGGGTATAGTATGGATTTTCGGTCTCTTCTCCTGTGGTAACACTCAGTTCTCCTTGGTTGATGACTCCTGGGAGGGGATTTCTGACAACAGAGTGCCTTTTAGAGGTAGATAAAGGGAGATAAAGGGAGTTCACAGAAAGCCCCTCCCTGCATTTGCTGTTTTCCAAGTACCTA
>NW_027715543.1:0-326 GCF_054177405.1 Leptonychotes weddellii | reverse complement strand
TCTGGAGCATCAGAAATAAGACCAAAACATGTTATTCTAGAAATGGCTAGAAATGGAGAAATCAATCAGTTCAGTAATAATATAAGAAAAGAGTTTACCAAGACAATGCATTTACATCAGCATAAAGTTAAAGGCTGGCCAAGGAAACCACTGTTGGAGTACAAGTACGTTTAACCCTTTTGGGAGGCTGTACAACCAGTCTTGGATATCTCACTCAGAGAACTCAACCCCACCCCCATTCTGTTTTCATCCGATCCCAAGGACGTTATTTGAAATAGTAAAAAAATTACATGGTATGGATGCTTTTCATCTTATTAAAAAGAAGC
>NW_027715542.1:0-326 GCF_054177405.1 Leptonychotes weddellii | reverse complement strand
TTTTTTTTTTTTTAAGATTTTATTTATTTATTTGACAGAGAGATAGCGAGAGCAGGAACACAAGCAGGGGGAGTGGGAGAGGGAGAAGCGGGCTTCCTGCCGAGCAGGGAGCCTGATGTGGGACTCAATCCCAGGACCCTGGGATCATGACCTGAGCCGAAGGCAGACGCTTAACGACTGAGCCACCCAGGCACCCAGGAAAGAACTTTTGACAGGTGCCATAACATGAATCTTAAAGACATTATGCTACATGACAAGAGCCAGATGCTGAAGGACAGATACTGTAGGATTCCACGTGTATCAGGTACCTGGAGCCACTAAACTAT
>NW_027715541.1:0-326 GCF_054177405.1 Leptonychotes weddellii | reverse complement strand
GGGAGTTCTGACTGTGACCAGTTAGTGGATGGAGCACGACGAGGGTCAGCCTGGAGAGCACTGACTCCGGCCAGTCAGTGGATGGGGGATGACGAGGGTTAGCCTGGAGAGCGCTGACTCTGGCTGGTCAGTGGATGGGGGACGATGAGGGTCAGCCTGGGGAGTTCTGACTGTGACCAGTTAGTGGATGGAGCACGATGAGGGTCAGCCTGGAGAGCACTGACTCCAGCCGGTCAGTGGATGGGGCACGATGAGGGTCAGCCTGGGGAGCTCTGACTCCGGCCGATCAGTGGATGGGGCACGACGAGGGTCAGCCTGGGGAGCTC
>NW_027715540.1:0-326 GCF_054177405.1 Leptonychotes weddellii | reverse complement strand
TGTGTATGAGTGTGGTCTGTGTGTGTGAGCATGCACGTACATGGGTGTGTGTGTATGAATGTGTCTTTGTGTGAGCACGCATGAACATGTGTGTGTGTGAGTGTGGTCTCTGTGTGTGAGCATGCATGTACACGTGTGTGTGAATGTGGTCTCCGTGTGTGATCACACGCATACACAGTGTGTATGTGTGTGAATGTATCTATGTGTGAGCACACATGTACACATGTGTGTGTGTGCGCTGGGAAGGAGGCCAGGACAATTGGCCCCAGCCCATCTGAGACCCTATTTCCCATCCACACCTGGATCCCCAGGGGACACAGACGATG
>NW_027715539.1:0-326 GCF_054177405.1 Leptonychotes weddellii | reverse complement strand
GTACCTTTTTCTTTCAAATTTATTGAGAGGGGCATCCAGAATATTGACCTCGGTCTCCTTTGGAGTGACTTTCTGAGGTTCCCCCACTCAAAGAGTCTGGGTAAGGATTACTTAATGCTTCTTCCCTTGGAGGAAGTGATCCCTTTGGTCAAGCTGATGTACCTTTAAAGTGTTTGGTTTAGGGCGCCTGGATGGCTCAGTCGGTTAAGCGACTGCCTTCGGCTCAGGTCATGATCCTGGAGTCCCGGGATCGAGTCCCGCGTCGGGCTCCCTGCTCGGCGGGGGGTCTGCTTCTCCCTCTGACCCTCCCCCCTCTCATGCTCTCT
>NW_027715538.1:0-326 GCF_054177405.1 Leptonychotes weddellii | reverse complement strand
TAACATAAGAATAAAAAAAAAAAAAGACAGGGAAGAGATTTTACCAAAATATTTTCAACTTCAGGATAATTTGACTTTTGAGTAGTCACTAAACGTCATCAATATTTGAAAGGATATTTACTTGGGTAGAGTGAAATATTTTGGAGAACAGATCTGGGGGATGATAAAGACTGTCTTCCACTAAACTTGAGTGAGGTTCTTATGAGTTCTCCTTCTGAGTAGGCCTTGACTTTGGGTCAAGCCCTTGATCAAGGGCTCTGTGCTTGGCCTGCTTATTCCAGTTTTAGCAAGAATCCTGCTGAATCAGTTTAGCAAAAATTCCCTCC
>NW_027715537.1:0-326 GCF_054177405.1 Leptonychotes weddellii | reverse complement strand
GGAGATGTCAGCTCAGTGTGGACACCATATTTAGGTAGTATCCCAAGTGATGTGGTCTCCAGAACTAGGTAAGTGTCACAGTTAATTTCCCAAGGCCCTGTGGATATAATGCCTAAAAGGGAGTTACTTTTATATTTCCATTTCAGAAATAAGAGAAATAAACTACAAATATTGAATAATCATAAACACTTGCAATTCCCTTTTTTAAAAATTTTTTTTCTTTTTATTTTTTTTAAATTTTTTATTCTTATGTTAATCCCCATACATTACATCATTAGTTTTAGATATAGTGTTCCATGATTCATTGTTTGTGCATAACACCCTGT
>NW_027715536.1:0-326 GCF_054177405.1 Leptonychotes weddellii | reverse complement strand
TCCCTGCCCCCTTCTCATGTGCACTCTCTTTCTCTCTGTCTCTCAAATAAATAAATAAAGTCTTAAAAAACAAAGTTTCTGAAGACTCTTAGCTATGTCAAAATGTCAGCATTTTAAGGCCAAATTAAAACTTAATGTTCTTATCTGTATATTTAGTCGATATTGATTATTGCTCATTTTGTAGAAAAAAATGAAAAATCATACTGTAGGAATCCTTTAATATTTGTACAATTGTATATCTCTAATAACACAATTTTTTTGGAATTATGTGAAATTCATATACTGCATAGGGCTGTGATAAAAAGAGCAATATATAGTGTTAATAC
>NW_027715535.1:0-326 GCF_054177405.1 Leptonychotes weddellii | reverse complement strand
TTGTTTCTGTAGAGGACTAGGCCTATTTTCATGTTCGTGTGGGAGTCTGGTCTCAATGAGCTTCGGGTGTCTCCTGTCTGACAGCGGCAGGAGGTGGTTGGCCCGGCGGTGTCTCCACAAGGCCCAAGGCAGCCCCCGTGCTGGGAATCTGTAGTATCCAGAGTTATTTTCACACTCAGTCAGGACTTGCCCTCCTTCTGGGGCTCGGTTGTTCTTTCCATCTTTTCCCCAGTCTTCTCAGACGAACGGACTCTGGATTAGCAGACGGGGGGCGTGCCGGAACCTCGCATTTTAAATTCGTTGCTCTTACGTCCCCAACTCCGCTT
>NW_027715534.1:0-326 GCF_054177405.1 Leptonychotes weddellii | reverse complement strand
GGGGTTCAGGAGAGTGGGGGCATCCTCTCTGGCCCCACAGCTGTGGGGGGCTGGCCTGGGGAGGAGGGAGGACCAGGATCCTGGGTGGCCTTCGCCAACTGACCTGAACTGGACAAAGGTGAAATCAAGGGGAGGTGATGGCAGAGCGGATGTGAGTGGACAGGGAGGGAGTTGGGGGCCTTGTCAGGGGCCTCTTCCCTCCTGCCTACACGGAGGAAGCGTGGTCTACAGAATATTCTGTGCCGAGGCTGCATCCGCGGAGGCTGAGGAACACCAGGGCCGCCGGGTGGGTCAAAGCATCCCCTGTGAGCTCTCCCTATACTCAG
>NW_027715533.1:0-5627 GCF_054177405.1 Leptonychotes weddellii | reverse complement strand
TTAATCCCCATACATTACATCATTAGTTTTAGATGAAGTGTTCCATGATTCATTGTTTGTGCATAACACCCAGTGCTCCATGCAGAATGTGCCCTCCTCAATACCCACCACCAGGCTAACCCATCCTCCCACCCCCCTCCCCTCCAGAACCCTGTTTGTTTTTCAGAGTCCATCGTCTCTCATGGTTCGTCTACCCCTCTCACAGCCCTTACTTTTAGAGTTACCACCATACCCAGGTTCTGAGATGATATGAACTATCTCAGCATCTTGTCTCATATGGGTCCATATTTCATTAATACTACAAATAATAGTGCATTTTTAGTGAATTTTGGCATATCTATCTATAATATCTTAATTCTTTTCAGTGTTCAGCTGGTGGTCAATGGTTTGGAGTTGAGACTATGATGCTATTGCTATTATTAATTCTTTGAATGATAAGGATTAATACTATTTCATTAAATAGTAAGGATTATTTTTCTTTTTTGCTTTTTGTGGTTGCTGTTTGTTTTACCAGAAGATGAAAGAACACACAGCCTCGTCTTCAGACTAAACCATACAAACGTTTTGCTGTCGTCATACTTAGCATTTCCAATGACTTGAGCATACATAGTTCACAACCCAGACCTTCAGCCATGCTGCTCCTTCCACCTCCTAAACATCCAATTCTTTATGACATTTCAAGATTTACGTCTTTGTGACAGCTTCTCTGATTTCCTCAGAAAGAGTCAGCCAGCTCCGCGTCCACACTCCCACAGCATTCTCTTCCTGCCTTGCTCTAATATCTGACCTTTATATGGAAAGTCTCTCTTTCCTACCCCTGGAGACTCCAAGCTTTTGAATCTCTAGCACTCAAATAGCACCTTGCACAAAACATTCAATAAGTTATACAGAATAAAATTCATAATAATAAATATCAACTAATCAAAAAAGATTTAACAATCTATTCAGTAACTTGTATTTTACACAGCATGGGAAAAATAGACAAAATTATGTAAACCCCTCACAAAAATGCTAAATATAAAAAATGCTTAGTACTTAAAAGAAATATAATTAATTTATATGGAAAAAGGTAGAATATGGTATTGCTAAATTAAGCAGAATATGGATATTGAAAAATTAAGCATCACTGCAACATATTCATTCACTTACTTCATTTTCATACTTTTAATAGTATTTTCAAATCATTTGCAAAATACAGTTCTAGTAAAACTTTGAAATACACCATTTTTCAGTGGAATAAATATTAATACATTTCAAAAAATCTGTGTTTGGTGTATTTGTTAATATATTGTTTGTGCAGTTAGCTACAAAGTTCTTTGAAGAGACTGGAAAAAGATACGGGATAATAAATGAAAACTGCAAATTGAGAGTTTGCAGAGTCTTCCATAATTATTGAAAGTACACACTACTAAATATTTTTTCTAAGAGTTCAGGTTTAATAATCTCCTGATTTCTTCAGTGAAGTAAGCCTATCTGTATGTAGATATGTATACCAAAAAATGAAACTGCATTAATTATTATATGTCAGTATATGTACTGACTTAATGAATTTTGACTCTATTTGTGACATTTTAATTTATTCTATCAGTTAGTCAATAAGCAATTTCAATGAACATCTATTATTTGAAAGGTATGATCTCACATGCTGCAATACAAAGAATAAAGCACGGTGATTGTTTTCAGAGTCCCATAATAACTGAAGAGACAGTTATTCAGCAGAGAAATTATTTTAAGTTCCATAAAGAGACCTGAATATTGTGCCAAAAGTACCTAAGGACATGAGCCCTGAATGGATAATATACGAACTGAGTTTAAAAAGTAGCTTGATAGGGGCTTCTGGGTGGCTCAGTTAGTTAATCCCATCTGACAGCTTCCACCAATGTTAAGATTAAGACCAAAAGCCTCATCCTAGATACCTACATCCTGTGTAGCTGCTCCCCTGCCTACTAGTCCAAATTCAGTCCCTACCTCTTGCCCCCTTTCTCTCTGTGTTCCATCCACACAGATCTTCTCTCAGTCTCTCAAACACGTCATGTTCATTCCCACCATGAGGTCTTTGCTAATGCTAACCCCTTTGTCAGGAATGCCCGTTCCTCTATTTTTTACCCAGTTATTTTTTCTTTTTCTTATACTTTAACCTTTCCTGACCACCCTCTCCTCTCAGGAAATATCAGGAACCTTTTTCAGACACTCTCATGGTACCCTATCCCTTTCCTTCAGAGTATTTATCTCTGTTTTAAATTTTGCATTCGGTAGGATGATTATTTAATATGTCTCCCTTCCCCCACTATGTTATAAATTCACTTCAAGAAGAACAATACTTACTTTTGCTCACCATTATATTCCAAGTACTTTTTATAGTAGTTGTCATGTAGTGTCATCCAATAATATATGTGCTGGATCAAGCAATGAATAAATAAGGAATAGAACATGCCTACCTGGGATGGGGAGAAGGGAGAGGAAACATGAACAATTTCAGAATCTTGAAAAAAACCTAGCAAATATGGGGAATGATAGACATTCAGTGCAGACGGCATGTAAGTTGCCTGGGGAAAGTCAGACAAAAAAAAAACCGAGAAAGGACAGAAAAAATAGCCTGTAACATTTTTAAAAGGCTTAGTATCCCAGGATGGTTTTTGTTCATATTTTATAAGTCAATGGGATCAACAGATATTTTTACTAAGGAAACAATACACTCTATTTTGTTTTTTGGCATTGTAATTCTGGTGAGGGGTGAAGGATAAACTGGAGTGGGTAGAAATTGGTGGAGTAGAGATCATTTTGAAGGTTATTGCAAAAGATGATGTGACCTTGGAAAACAGAATGGAAGTGAAAGTGGAAGACAAGAAGTTACAGATAACTCTAAGGAAAAAGCACCTTCACCAGACAGCACATTAACTATTGGGTGTGAGAGAGGAAAGGTCTCTAGATTGGGAGTCTGGATGGATGCCATTCTGAGTGCCAAAATGGATATAGAAGTAAAAGTAGTTGAATATTGGATGATAGTAACTTTCCATCTTGATATGCCAAATTGAAGGTTCATATAGTGTATGTAGTACAGTGTTCAAAGCAACATTTGGAAAGGTGGGGGGGAGATGCATACTTACGAATCTTTAGAATGCAAGATGGCAAGTGAAAACATGGAAGGGGATTAATTCAACAGAGAAACCACCTAGAATTAGAAGATAGTAGGAAGGGAAAAATGAAGGGGGGAGAATCGGAGGGGGAGACGAACCATGAGAGACTATGGACTCTGAGAAACAAACTGAGGGTTCTAGAGGGGAGGAGGTGGGGGGATGGGCTAGCCTGGTGATGGGTATCAAAGAGCGCACGTATTGAATGGAGCACTGGGTATTATATGCAAACAATGAATCATGGAACACTACATCAAAAACTAATGATGTAATGTATGGTGATTAACATAACATAATAAAAAAAAAGAAAAAGAAAAAACAGAGAAGGAGTCACTGAAATGGCAGAGTTCAAAAGTTGTTAGAGGTGAATGAGACCCAGGCTATATGCTGGTCTCAAAAAAAAGAGAAAGGTCTTCAGTGAGTGGTCTGCTGTGTCAAAGGCTCATGAGAAATAAAACACAATAAAAACTGAGCATAGGACTTCAGATTTGCAATTAAGAAGCTATTAGTGCTTTCAGAAAAACTATTTCAGTAGAATGGCAAGGACTCAAGTGGATTTTTAGGCACTGATGAATGAAGTTGAGGAAAGAAACAGCCATGCAGTTTGAGCTTTCAAAAAGTTTGTCAGTGAAGAGAGAGAGACCAAAGTGATGGCTAAAGAGAGGAGCATATATAGGCCAGATTTTGTTTGCTTGTTTATTAATTACTTTTAAAGCATCAAAAATACCCCCAAATAGTTAATGCCTAAGAGGAAAGAAGAGGTTGTAATAAAAGACCGGAAAAAAAAATATAAAGAGTGTGAAAATTCTTAGTGTTTCCATTTTATGTTTTTATTATTTGAGATGGAAAGTGGCCTCACAGCTCATTAATTTACTTAGTCAAGTGTGTCGGATTTATATATATATATATATATATGTATACATACACACACACATATATATTAAGGCGTCTCTCTCTCCTTGAGGAACTTAAAACCTTGTTAGAGAAAGAATACAAAATAATAATACAAAGATTGATCTTGATTAATTCATTTAGCAAATATCAGTGCTTCCAATCAGCCAAACATTATGACATATACAAAGAATGAGGCAGGGGTCATGCCAGATGTGGTTCTGGCCCTCATGGAGCTTGCACTGAGCATTAAAAATGAAACAAATAGCATATAATGCAATAGTTATATAATAATCATTTTCTACATTCCAGGAGATGTAAGGAAGAATTCAATGAAAAAAAACTTTAAAATCAAGTAATCTAAAACACAGTCTCATCTCTGACTGCAGAACAAGTCAAATACAGGAAATCAAGCTGTTATCTTCATGCTAATGATAGAATAACAAGATGAAAAATTAAAACTAAGCACTATTTGTTGTTACTCTTTTAAGGCTTAATGAAGTATAAATTTTAATATGTATGTAAAATTTTTTAACTTGTTCTCATTAGGATATCCTAATTCAGATTAGCCAGGTGTTTACATTTTTAGATATTTAAACAAAACCTACCCAGCCCTGGAAGATGAGAGAAGACTATTGTTTAAACTAGATTCCTAAACTTGTACAGCATAACTCTTTTTCTTGATCTTAAGTATGAATACATGCTTTCACTCTTTCTTCTGAAGCCCTCCCATGTGTTGGCTGTTTTATCTCCTAAACTACACATAGCACTGATCTTGGAAGGGAGCTCATGCCCTTCTGTCTATAGCACCACTTCTAAACCATTGTTGTTCCTTATTCCCTAAAAATACCTGCTCTCAAGTATCTGGCTGGATGTTTTTGTCTAAACCATTTGTCCCTCTAGAAGTCTTAACTCAAATCCCCGCCTAGACAATTTCTTCCACACCTTGACTTTAAACTTATGAACGTAAGTTCAAAAATTCTAATAAACTGCATTTCCTCATTTCATTCATTCTTCCATGATGGCAAGAAGCTATTCCTACCTTCTTTCTCCTTAAACCTCCAAAAGACCCTCCCTTTTTACTATTCTCAGCTACTGATCTTTCTTATGTCACAGAGGGAAAAAAAAAAGCAATTAAGAAAGAACTTCCACAAACTTCCATTACCTCACTTACCCACTTTTTTTTTTAAAGATATTTATTTATTTATTTATTTATTTATTTATTTATTTATTTGACAGAAAGAGCTAGCAAGAGCAGGAACACAAGCAGGGGGAATGGGAGAGGGAGAAGCAGGCTTCCCGCTGAGCAGGGAGCCCAATACGGAGCTCGATCCCAGGACCCTGGGACCATGACCTGAGCCGAAGGCAGACGCCTAAAGACTGAGCCACCAGGTGCCCCTCACCTACCCACTTTTATCTGTACTCATTCGTATTCTACTTTCTACCCAATTATAAAGGCAAACTGGAGGGTATTATGCTGAGTGAAATAAGTCAGAGAAAGACATGTATCATATGACCTCACTGATATGAGGAATTCTTAATCTCAGGAAACAAACTGAGGGTTGCTGGCGTGGTGGGGGGTGGGAGGGATGGGGTGGCTGG
>NW_027715532.1:0-326 GCF_054177405.1 Leptonychotes weddellii | reverse complement strand
TGTTTCTTAAATTCCACATGAGTGTACTCATGTATTTGTCTTTCGTTGGCTGGCTTATTTCACTTAGTGTTGTACTCTGTAGATCCATCCATCTTGTTGCAGATGGCAAGACTTCATTCTTTTTTTATTTTAATGCCATGTTAATCACCATACATTACATCATTAGTTTTTGATGTAGTGTTCCATGATTCATTGTTTGTGTATAACACCCATGCAGAACATTGTTCATGTTTGTGTATAACACCCATACTCCATGCAGAACGTGCCCTCTTTAATACCCATCACCAGGCTAACCCATACCCCCACCCACCTCCCCTCTAGAACCC
>NW_027715531.1:0-326 GCF_054177405.1 Leptonychotes weddellii | reverse complement strand
TCATGACCTGAGCCGAAGGCAGACGCTCAACGACTGAGCCACCCAGGCGCCCCTGGCCCATTTTTTAATCTTGTCATTTTATTGTTGTTGAGCTTTAAGAGTTCTTTGTATATTTTAGGTAACAGTCCATTTTCTGGTATTTATTTATTTATGATTTTATTTATTTGAGAGAGAGAGAGACAGATAGCGAGAGAGAGCACAGGCGGGGAAGTGAGGGAGAAGCAGGCTCCCTGCTGAGTAGGGAGCCCAATTCGGGGCTCGATCCCAGGACCCTGGAATCATAACCTGAGCCAAAGGCAGACACTTCACCGACTGAGCCACCCAGG
>NW_027715530.1:0-326 GCF_054177405.1 Leptonychotes weddellii | reverse complement strand
CAGCAATCCATCTCCCAGTCTCCGGGTAAATGAGCAACACGCCTGGGATCCCAGCAAGCCCCCCACCATGGGCTCTCAGGGTCCCACAAGGACGCCAGAGCCCCCACCCCTGTGTACATACCTCCCAGGCAGGCACCCCTGCATGAAATAAAGCACCCAGCACTGCCCTGGGACCCTGCGATGCTGTCATGGTTCTTTCTGAGGCAGAGCTCAGGACCCCTGGGCCTCTGGGCGGCACAGACAGGCCAGGCTCTGAGGCCAAGGGGTCACCGTTGGTGGGAGAGAGCAGGTCCCATGGGGGCCACATCCCCTAGCGGGCAGGTCTG
>NW_027715529.1:0-326 GCF_054177405.1 Leptonychotes weddellii | reverse complement strand
TTTTTTTTTTAAGATTTTGTTTATTTATTTGTCAGAGAGAGAGAGAGCAAGAGAGAACACAAGCAGGGGAATGACAGAGGCAGAGGGAGAAGCAGGCCTCCCGCCGAGCAGGGAGCCCGATGCGGGGCTCGATCCCAGGACCCTGGGATCATGACCAGAGCCGAAGGCAGACGCTTAACCGACTGAGCCACCCAGGTGCCCCAGGCTTAAAATATTTTTAATGTTGTTTTCAGTGATACTCTAATCAAACATTTGTGAAACCCATGAGGTTTCTTTTTTTTTTTTTAAAGATTTTATTTATTTATTTGAGAGAGAGAGAATGAGAG
>NW_027715528.1:0-326 GCF_054177405.1 Leptonychotes weddellii | reverse complement strand
GGGGCCTGGCACATAGGGGCTGTACAAATGTTTGTTGGTCACGGGAATGAAGGGACCACGCGTTATTATATATTTAACCTTGTTTTTGAAGCTACTAATGTTTACTTACATTTATTTCGCAAATTAGCAGCTGTCATAAATAGAAAGCAAATGATAAAATAGAAAACAAAACAATATTGAATTCTAAATAGGACCAAAAGCTCTGAGTGGGATGCCGTGCTCTGTCAGGGCAGGTGTTAAAGACCTGCTGGCTTCAATCTGAGGCTGTCTCCTGAGAGGAAAGACTGAAGAGAATTACAGAGGGCAGGGAATCTTCACAAATAAGT
>NW_027715527.1:0-326 GCF_054177405.1 Leptonychotes weddellii | reverse complement strand
GAGGATACCCACTAGCTGAACGACGTGAACGCGGGGGACCAGGGCCGTGGCTGGACCGTGTGTGGTCCTACCACACCAACTCTGTGAGCGGTTCCCTCATTCTTGTTCTTTACGAGAGCGAGGGGAGCCCTGGCCCGCAGATGATAAGTGGGCACCGGGTCCATCTCCTAGACGAAGAGCCGTCGCCACGCTGTGAAGCATCCGTGCCACGGGGATGCGTGGTTTCTGGAGCCTGTCCCAGCCACGCATGGTGTGGGAGGGGCACGGCAGCTCACGGACCAGGCGGGGGAGAAGGGGACTGGCCGTGGCTGCTGAGAGGCGGGAGG
>NW_027715526.1:0-326 GCF_054177405.1 Leptonychotes weddellii | reverse complement strand
AGTGAAGACCAGTGCCTTCAGCTGGAAGAAAGGCAGGAGCAGCTCCCTCTTACCAGCTGGAATGTCAGCCTTTTTGTTCTACTCAAGCCTTCTACTGATTGGATGCGGGACTCCCACATTAGGGAGGACAATCTGCTTTGGCTCAGGCAACAGATTCAACTGTAATCGCACCCCAAAACACCCTCACAGACATACTTAAAATAAATCTGGGTCGAGTTGACACATAAAATCAACCATCACACAGACTAATTTAAATTTCACATAAATAGTAATTTTTAATATATATATGTCCCATGCAATATTTGGGACATACTTAATTGCTTATT
>NW_027715525.1:0-326 GCF_054177405.1 Leptonychotes weddellii | reverse complement strand
TTTTTTTTAAAGATTTTATTTATTTATTTGAGAGAGAGAGAATGAGAGAGAGCAAGCACATGAGAGGGGGGAGGGTCAGAGGGAGAAGCAGACCCCCTGCTGAGCAAGGAGCCCGATATGGGACTCAATCCCGGGACTCCAGGATCATGACCTGAGCCGAAGGCAGTCGCTTAACCAACTGAGCCACCCAGGCGCCCTATAATCAATTTTTAAATTGAAATCCAATAAATCCTATTTTTAAGATGACTTTTATGCTTTAATCGCCGAGAGGAGAGCAGATAGATTTTTATAAGATCCAAAGACAGAAGTTGGAACAAGGCAGAATT
>NW_027715524.1:0-326 GCF_054177405.1 Leptonychotes weddellii | reverse complement strand
TCTTTATCCATTCATCTGTTGAAGGGCATCCCAGCTCTTTCCACAGTTTGGCTATTGTGGACATTGCTGCTATGAACATTGGGATGCATATGGCCCTTCTTTTCACTACATCTGTGTCTTTGGGGTGAATACCCAGGAGTGCAATTGCTGGGTCATAGGGTAGCTCTATTTTTAAATTTTTGAGGAACCTCCACACTGTTTTCCAAAGTACCTGTACCAGCTTGCATTCCCACCAACAGTGTAAGAAACAACATTTGTTGTTTCTTGCCTTGTCAGTTTTTGCCATTCTAACTGGTTCAATGTGGTTTTGATTTGAATTTCCCTGA
>NW_027715523.1:0-326 GCF_054177405.1 Leptonychotes weddellii | reverse complement strand
TGTCAGAGTTGACTGCTTGGGGCCAAAGTGGCCGCATCTTTATTCCTTTGCCTCCATCAGAGAGCCCTCCTGCCCCCACCCCCCATCCCAGGAAAGACCATGGGGCACGGCAGCTCTCTGCCGCCGAGGTCATCCCTAAAGGGGTTGACTCTTTTATTTATTTATTTATTTATTTATTTATTTATTTATTTATTTATTTTTTATTCTTATGTTAATCCCCATACATCACATCATTAGTTTTAGATGAAGTGTTCCATGATTCATTGTTTGTGCATAACACCCAGTGCTCCATGCAGAATGTGCCCTCCTCAATACCCACCACCAGG
>NW_027715522.1:0-5627 GCF_054177405.1 Leptonychotes weddellii | reverse complement strand
TTACACAATAGTATTTTAGCTGGGTTAAAGATGAGACACTATTAGGCTGGAGTGTAACAATACAACACTTGCCTCTAGAGGTCCTCTGTGTGCTTACTCCAGACCAGCCTTTCAGCAATAGTATAGCGCTTTTTTTTTTTTAAGATGTTATTTATCTATTTGACAGAGAGAGAGAGACAGCGAGAGAGGGAACACAAGCAGGGGGAGGGGGAGAGGGAGAAGCAGGCTTCCCGCCAAGCAGGGTGCCCGATGCGGGGCTCGATCCCAGGACCCTGGGATCATGACCTGAGCCGAAGGCAGACGCTTAATGACTGAGCCACCCAGGCGCCCCGTGCTTTATTTTTATTTATTTATTTTTTAAAGATTTATTTATTCACTTCTAGAGGGAGCAGGGGGAGAGGCAGAGGGAGAGAATCTCAAGGAGACTTCCTGCTGAGTGGAGAACCCAATGCAGGGCTCAATCTCACGACCCTGAGATCATGACCTGAGCAGAAGTCAAGAGTCAGACACTTAACCCACTGAGCCACCCAAGTGCCCCAATAGTATAGTGGGGTTTTTTTGTTTTTGTTTGTTTGTTGGTTTTGCTTTTTGTTTTTTAGTATAGTGTTTAAATGCTCATGTGGTGGGGCTCCTGGGTGGCTCAGTCATTGAGTGTTTGCCTTAGGCTTGGGTCATGATCCCAACATCCTGGGATCGAACCCCATTATCCCCTGAGCTGGGAGCCTGCTTCTCCCTCTCCAGCTCCCCTGGTGCTTGTGTTCCCTCTCTCACTATCTCTCTCTGTCAAATAAATAAATAAAATCTTTAAAAAAATAAAGGCTCATGTGGTGACAGATACTGAAACATGAGGTATGAAGGAGGCCTAGGAGTGCAGGTAAGGCAAGAATTGGAACCTGGTCCATATTTAGAATTCAAAATGTGTGCTCCCAGATAGCCTAAGGATTTCTGAAAAAGTCAGAATCATTGGAAGGATATATCATTAGCTGGGATCTGCTGGAGTGGGCTGGACCAAACAGCATAGCTGGGTTTTGTTAAGAGCCGTGGTTCCAGTCTGTATATAGAATGTCCACAAAGTCTGGAAACATAGATAATAGTATTTTTACTTTGAAATAGTAAAAATAGTATTTTTCAAAGTAAAATACTATTATTGAAGATGCTTTGATGGTATGTCACCTCACCGGTGTTTCTAAACTGTATGGACTGTGGTGGTCAGGAATCCTGAACACTTTCTGAGTCTCTCAGAAAGTCTGTTCAGTGAAGGGGGGATCTGTAGTGTCAAGGAATGACTTGAGTCTTTACAACCTCAACATCTCTGCTGTGGGAATTCCCTCTGGTTGTGAGAGAGGAATTATCCCTTTGTCCAGAGGGTTTTGAGCACTAAAGGTTGGCAGCAACTGCAGCTGCTGAGGTAGTGGCCAGGCAGGCAGCCATGACACTGAAGAAAAGAAAAGGTCAGCAGCAACCTAAGCGCCGTCATGATTAGTTGGCAGCAATGTGGGCATTGGCCTGTGGACAACAGGGTGACAACAGCCAGCAGACCAGCAGTAGCAGCTGAAACGAATGCTGATGGCTTACAGAGCTGTTGGCAGCTGTTCTGATGATATCAATAATAAATATCTCCACCCCCACCTCTAAAACCCTTAGAGAAATAACTATAGAGGAAGATCCTGGAACCAAAGCTTGAAGATATGGGTGTTGCTATAAATGTGACCCATCAGTGGATGGTGGGGAACCTATGGATATATCAGTCTCTGATGAGGGAAATCTGCTAGTCCCTTAATCAAAGGAACTGTAAGTCACATATTCAAAAGATTAAACACTCTGAACACAGTACTAGGACTCTTTTTGTTTTTGAATATTTGAATCTTCTTTCAGATGTATACTTTACCTTGTTTACTTGTTTACTGTGACTTGTTTTCAAATGTGTATTTTATTTTAATTAGTATTAGTACCCCCTGCCATTTTCAAAATAGATACCACAACCTTTCTAATATTTTGGCATTTGTTTACTTGTGTGGACAAGGGCCTTCTTTACCTCTAGATCCCAAAATGATTTCTGGAAAAATTGGGAAGGCAGCAGGTCTTGAGTTGACTTCTGTATAAGAAAACCCATGAAGCCAATGTGTTAAGAGCTGAAGTGAAATACTACCCAGATTCTGATTGGGAGAACCTCCTCTCACTTCCTCCTTCATGCAGATTTTTTTAGTAAATGCCAAGAATCATGTTTCAAAAACTTCTGCATTGTGGTCTTATTTCAATAATATTACAGGGGCGCCTGGCTGGCTCACTTGGTAGAGCATGTGACTCTTGATCTCAGGGTTTTAAGTTCAAGCCCTTTGTTGGATGTAGAGATTACTTAAAAATAAAATCTTAAGTAATAATAATACATATACAATGGAATATGACACAACTATTAAAATGAATACAATAAGGAAAAAGATGTAGCAGGATATACATCAAGCTCCTAAGATTGGCTATCAAAGTAGGGTAAATGGAGGTAACCTCTTGTAATGATGCATATTATAATCTCTGAAGTAATCACTAGAAGCATAATAAAAGAAAGTACAACTAAAAAGCCAAACAGGAGTGAAAAATTGAAGTGCAAATATTACTTTATCACTCCAAAAGGAAATGAAAAGGGAGGAATGCAGGAAAAAAGAACAGATGGGAAAAATAGAAAACAAATATCAAGATGGTAGTTTTTTTTTTTTTTTTAAGATTTTATTTATTTATTTGACAGAGAGAGACCCAGCGAGAGAACGAACACAAGCAGGGGGAGTGGGAGAGGGAGAAGCAGACTTCCCGCTGAGCAGGGAGCCTGATGCGGGGCTCGATCCCAGGACCCTGGGATCATGACCTGAGCCGAAGGCAGACGCTTAACGACTGAGCCACCCAGGCACCCCTCAAGATGGTAGTTTTAAGGCCATCTATATCAGTAGTTAGCATTAAATGTGAATGGTCCAGGGGCACCTGGGTGGCTCAGTCAGTTAAAGCATCTGCCTTCAGCTCAGGTTATGATTCTGGAGTCACAGCATTGAGTCCCAGGATCGGGCTCTGCTTCTCCCTCTGACCCTCCATTCCCTCTTGTGCTCTCTCTCTTTCTCTCTCACTCTCTCTCAAATAAATAAAATCTTTTAAAAAATGTGAATGGTCTAAGCGCTCCAATAAAGAAACACTCCAATAAAAAAGAATATCAGGTTCTTTTATCTCTGCCACTGACAAGCCATCCAGAGTGAGGAAGACCCAGAATTTTGGGGCCACATGAGCCATGGCCAAGGCTGCATGGGCAAGTACCCAGGAGGTTGGGGTAATGCCGGTGGTGTGCAACATCACAGGATCAACTTTGACAAATATCACCCAGGTTACTTTGGGCAAGTTGTATGAAGCAGCATCACTTAAAGAGGAACCAGAGCTTCTTGCCCAGCTGTCAACCTTAATAACTGTGGTCATTGGTCAGTGAGCAGACACTGGTAAATCCTGCCAAAAACAAGACTGGACCTGCTCCTATCATTGATGTGGTTCAATTGGGGTTCTGGGGAAGGGAAAGCTACCAAAGCAGCCTGTCATTGTAAAGGCCAAATTCATCAAAAGAAAAGTTAAGAAGATTAAGGGGGGCAGGTGGTGTCATGGTAGCTGGAAGCCACATAGAGGGAAGTTCATTAAATGCTAACAAGTGCTTTAACAAAAAGGAAAGAATGTTGGACTGTATATAAAAGAACAACAACAACAACAAAAAACCCACCACAAATCTTACTTATGGTACTTATAAGAGATACAAATTGGCTTAACATTCGGGGGCCTGGGTGGCTCAGTCGTTAAGCGTCTGCCTTCAGCTCAGGTCATGATCCCAGGGTCCTGGGATCGAGTCCCACATCAGGCTCCCTCCTCGGCAGGAAGCCTGCTCTCCGGAGCTCTCCCACTCCCACTGCTTCTGTTCCTGCTCTCGCTATCTCTGTCTCTGTCAAAAAAAAAAAAAAATCTTAAAAAAAAACAAATAGAAACAAATTGGCTTAACATTCAAAATCCATTTGATACCATTATCAATTAACAACATAAAGGAGAAAAATGTGGTTTTGACCTTTTTTTAAATCCATAGACTTTATATTTTAGAGAAATTTTAGGTTCACAGAAAAAATGGAACAGAAAGTACAGAGAGTTCTCATGTTCCCCTTGATCCGATATACACACAGCCTCTCCCACGATCAGCATCACTCATCAGGGGCGCCTGGCTGGCTCAGTCAGTAGAGCATGTGATTCTTGATCTTGGGGTCATGAGTTTGAGCCCCACATTGGGTGTAGAGCTTAGTTAAAAAAAAAATTGTTTTATGGCCTAGAATATGGTCTGTCTTGGTAAATGTTCCATGTGCACCTGAGAAGAATGTGTATTCTGAAGTTTAGTGGAGGGTTCTATAAATGTCAATTAGGTCAGATTGTATAAACCAGTCTGAAGAACACTATAAACGTGTTCTTCAAATCTGTATCATACTGATTTTCTGCCTAGTTTTCTATCAGTTACTTAGGGAAAAGTGCTAAAATCTCCAATTACAATTACAGATTTGTCTATTTCTTATTTTCAATATAGCCACTTCAGCTTTCATTTGATTTTTATTTGTATGATAGACATTTTCCCATCCCTTTACTTTTTTTTTTTTTAAGATTTTGTTTATTTTTTCATGAGAGACAGAGAGACAGAGGCAGAGGGAGAAGTAGGCTCCCCGCGGAGCAGGGAGCACGATGCAGACTCGATCCCAGGACCCTGGGATCATGACCTGAGCTGAAGGCAGATGCTTAACTGACTGAGCCACCCAGGCGTCCCTCCCATCCCTTTACTTTTAACTATCTGTTTCTTTATATTTAAGTGAGTATCTTGTAGACAACATGTGGTTGAGTCTTAGTATTTTATCCAATCTGATCATTACATTTTAATTGGGTGTTTACAACATTTATATTTAAAGTAATTATCAGTATGGTTGAGTTTGAAGCTATCATCTGGGCTATATATTTCTTATTTGTCCCATCCTCTCTGTTACTTTGTTCTTGTCTCCTTGCTTTCCTTTGGATTGACTATTTTTCATAATTCCATTTTGTCTCCACTATTGGGGTATTAGTTTTTCCTTTCTTTCTTTTTTTTTTTTTTAAAGATTTTATTTATTTATTCATGAGATACAGAGAGAGAGAGAGGCAGAGGGAGAAGCAGGCTCCCAAGGAGCAGGGAGCCCAATGTGGGACTCGATCCCAGGACCCTGGGATCATGACCTGAGCCGAAGGCAGATGCTTAACCATCTGAGCCACCCAGGCGCCCCTTTTATTTCTTTAGTTGTTGCCCTGGAGTATATAAAATACATTTTTAAAAAAGATTTTATTTTTTAATTTTTTAAGATTTTATTTATTTATTTGACAGAGACACAGCCTGAGAGAGGAAACACAAGCAGGGGGAGGGGGAGAGGGAGAAGCAGGTTTCCTGCTGAGCAGGGAACCCAATGCAGGGCTTGATCCCAGGACCCTGGGATCATGACCTGAGCCAAAGGAAAATGCCCAAAGACTGAGCCACCCAGGTGCCCCAAAGATTTTATTTTATTTTGTTTTTTTGCTTTTTGTTGTTTTTTTTAATTATTACGTTAATCACC
>NW_027715521.1:0-326 GCF_054177405.1 Leptonychotes weddellii | reverse complement strand
TAGTTTTGTCATCTTGGGCAAATGTATATTCTCTGTGTCTCATTTCCTCATTAGTAAAATTGAAATATAAAAATTTGCCTGTTTCATTTTGTCATGGTGATCAAATAAGATAGCTTCTGTGAAAGTCCTTCAAAAGTTAAACTGTGCTCGAAGCTGGAAATATCAGAAGGTAATACAGCTGCATAGAATTTTTTTTTTTTAAAGATTTTATTTATTTATTTGAGACAGAGAGAATGAGAGAGACAGAGAGCACATGAGAGGGGGGAGGGTCAGAGGGAGAAGCAGGCTCCCTGCCGAGCAGGGAGCCCAATGCGGGACTCGATCCC
>NW_027715520.1:0-326 GCF_054177405.1 Leptonychotes weddellii | reverse complement strand
TTAACATCAAGGAAATGCGAATCAAAACTACAATGAGATATCACCTCACACCTGTCAGAATGGCTAGAATCAACAACACAAAAAACAACAAGTATTGGCGAGGATGTGGAGAAAGGGGAACCTTCACGCATTGTTGGTGGGAATGCAAACTGGTACAGTCACTGTGTAAAACAGTGTGGAGGTTCCTCAAAAAGTTAAAAATAGAAATACCTTAAGATCCAGCAATCACACTACTGGGTATTCACCCAAAGAATACAAGAATACTAATTCAAAGGGATACATGCACCCCTATGTTTATAGCAGCATTATTTACAATATCCAAGATA
>NW_027715519.1:0-326 GCF_054177405.1 Leptonychotes weddellii | reverse complement strand
CTGAACCTCTCAGGAGGACCCAATTCAGTGTGCTTTGAGGTTCACAGTGTTTTGAATGCCCTAGTTTTTGCTGTTGGAACGTTCCCATTCTAGTAGGGGATCCTCAGGTTTAGTGTTTATGTTAGATCTCATCCTGTATCTGCTAATAAGTTTCTGAAGACCCCCCACCCTTTAAAAAAATAATCAAAAAAGAAGAAACAGTTACAATATAGCCAAGCAAGTTCTTATGTTTCATAAACAGGGTACCTGGAATCAGTGGGCGTTGAATAACATTCATCAAAGGAATGAATGAACCAGTGATCCACAGGATATCTAGAAAATTAACT
>NW_027715518.1:0-326 GCF_054177405.1 Leptonychotes weddellii | reverse complement strand
TGGACTATTTTAATATTGAGATGAAGTATGTAAATCAAGTCTATTATTTACTATATTATAAAACTTGGAGTTTTATAAAACTTGGAGGGTCATAGTTTTTTTTTCAACCCTGTGGTATATCCAATAGCAAAGCAAGTTGATTCTAGTTTCAAAATATATATTTGATAATATTATTTCACAATACCTTCCCCAATATTACTCCAGTCAAATGAACAACAAAATGAAAGTGACTCCTAACTGTATGCTTTGCATTCACTCTTGCCCTCTAAACCACTCCTCATAATCATTCTTAAAAAAAATAGTTTAGATTATTCCACTTTTTTTTT
>NW_027715517.1:0-326 GCF_054177405.1 Leptonychotes weddellii | reverse complement strand
TGTGCAATTTTCCCCAGGAAAAATGTTTCATAAGAGAGTACTAGATTATGAGTTAAGTGACCAAGAGGGAAGGGGATCTTAGCCACAATTCTGTCTTTAATGAAATTGGCAGCCTTTGGCAAAATGTTTAATTTTCCTATGCTTCATCTTTACAAGGAGGTGAGAGGTAGATTGGAGGAGCAGTCTGGAAAATAAATCATAAATTGTATAAAGTCTCCTTTAATTCTGATAATTCTATGGTATGAAATGCAGTAGTATTGATTTACAGCATTATTGATTTATCAAATTCATAGTCACAGAGCACACAGAATTATTAAAAGACATGG
>NW_027715516.1:0-326 GCF_054177405.1 Leptonychotes weddellii | reverse complement strand
TTTTTTTTTTAAAGATTTTATTTATTTATTTGCGAGAGAGAGAATGAGAGACAGAGAGCATGAGAGGGAGGAGGGTCAGAGGGAGAAGCAGACTCCCTGCTGAGCAGGGAGCCCGATGCGGGACTCAATCCCGGGACCCCAGGATCATGACCTGAGCCGAAGGCAGTCGCTTAACCAACTGAGCCACCCAGGCGCCCCTCTCTTTATTGCTTCTAAGTAGAACTCTGGTATTATGCTAGCATCTACCCCTCTCCATGCGGCATTGATGAATCGGGGACTCTCATCCCATCCCAGAGGCCAGAGATGGGTAAGCCTTTTCCCATTGT
>NW_027715515.1:0-326 GCF_054177405.1 Leptonychotes weddellii | reverse complement strand
TCTCCTGTGCTCTGGGGCTTCTCTCTAAGGACACTAGACCTGTTGATGAGGGCTTCACCCTCATGACCGAAGCTCCTTGTACACACCCCACCTCCCAACACCATCCCATGGGGGATGAGGTTTCCATATAGGAACTGGGGCAGGGGGTTGGATACAAACCTTCAGTCTATAGTCTATAGCACTTACATTGCTTGAATTCTCAGGGTTTTCTGTATTTGTTGTTTGGTATCTTTCATCCTTCTGGAAAGTTCTCAGACAACATGAAACATTGGTTTTTATTGTTGTAAGATACACATAACACATAATTTACTGGGTTACCTATGTTA
>NW_027715514.1:0-326 GCF_054177405.1 Leptonychotes weddellii | reverse complement strand
TGTCTATCACCCAGCCACCCCACCCCTCCCACCCCCACCACTCCAGCAACCCTCAGTTTCTTTCCTGAGATTAAGAATCCCTCATATCAGTAAGGTCTAAATATAGGGAATTCTGATGAAGGTTTTAACATACTGTTTCTGCCTAATCCAACACAGACAGCTCCTCGCATACACTCAGATACACACATACACATCCGATAAATTCATCCATCTTGCGAATACCTTGCATTTCCACATCTATAGGGGAAAAAAATCAGTAAATCTCTTATTAACACCTTTGAGGCTGATTTTTGAGGGCTGTCCTATACCTGTCATAGGTATAACGG
>NW_027715513.1:0-326 GCF_054177405.1 Leptonychotes weddellii | reverse complement strand
TGCTTACTCTAAGTATCAGACACTTTCCCAGATCCTGTGATATATCTTAGTACAGTATTAGTGAAGAGACGGCAGTTATGCCTGTATCTTGAACAGTGTCACTCTGAATTGAAAATAGGCCCCCCCTTTTTTTTTTAACTAACAGAGCTTTTAATTCACTGGCTGATAGTGTCAATAATGCTATCCATTTTTTTTTATTATGTTATGTTAGTCACCATACAATACATCATTAGTGTTTTTTAAAATTTTTTGTTATGTTAATCACCATGCATTACATCATTAGTTTTAGATGTAGTGTTCCATGATTCATTGTGCATAACACTCAG
>NW_027715512.1:0-326 GCF_054177405.1 Leptonychotes weddellii | reverse complement strand
CACTGGGGGACACATGAGGCCATGAAGTGACGTCAAAGCATTGCTCATTTTCATTATGGGATGCCTGAGCCACAAGAGTGTGGTGATTATGTCCCTCCCTACACAGAACCCACACAAAGTTCAAAATTGGGCTGCTGGGAACACAGAGAACAAATGGGGAATTCAAAGGGAGACTTTAAAGGGTTTTAAAGGTACAAGACACAAAGGCAAAGAACAGGGCCTCCAAAAATCCCTGGAGATGGCACACTAGCAATTTCAAAATGTTGCCCAGGCATTCAGATGTTTTCTTTCAGAGAAAGAAGAATGTTTGCATAATACAGATTTTT
>NW_027715511.1:0-5627 GCF_054177405.1 Leptonychotes weddellii | reverse complement strand
CCATCAGAGTGTATTTATTTTGCTTTATTTTGTTCAAAAATTCCCTATGACATTGAATATAAGGAGGATAAGCAATGCTGAGGTTTGGAGAACATATTAAACATTTTGCATATCATATTTAGTTTTGTACTCCAGATTTCAAAGAGGTAGTTAATTCTCCTTTTTGTTACAGATTAAAAACTGAAGCTAAATATCTTATAGATGTAGGACCAAGAAAAGTTTAAAATAATGAAGAGGTACCAAATTGTAACTCTTGTGTTCCTAACAGTTGGTTGAGTCTGACAATATCAATAAGGCTCTTTGAAAAATTATATTAAGTTATCATTAAAAAATCTTATAAAGATGAGCCCTTCATAGGAAAGCATACCTACTTGAAAAGAATCTTTTAAAATATTCATTTGCCTCCAGTCTATTAGTAAAACCAAGCATGTGCTTCATCTTGTCCTTTTCCTCTTCTTCCTCTTCTCCCTCTTGTTTTTCTACTCCTTCATTTTCCTCTTCCTTTCATCTGCTTTCTGTCTTTATTTCAGACAGCATGAGAATGTATATATCTTCTACACCCTTCTCTTATATTAATAATTAGAAGAACAACAGAAGCAGGTAAATCTAGGACAGAGGCCAACCATGATTTCTGTATCCAAAGACACCATATATCTTTGAATATTCAAACCAATAATAACAACAAAACAAATGATGCTCCTCTGACTAAAATTTCAGAGACATTTTTATAATTTTAAAACAGTATTCTAAAATATGGTCTCCTGACCAGTGATGTCAGCCTCACCTGGGTACTTGTTAGAAATGCAATTACTGGGGTGCCTGGGTGGCTCAGTCATTAAGCTCCTGCCTTCGGCTCAGGTCATGATCCCAGGGTCCTGGGATCGAACCCTGCATCGGGCTCCCTGCTCTGCAGGAAACCTGATTTCCCTCTCCCACTCCCGCTGCTTGTATTCCCTCTCTCACTGTGTCTCTCTCTGTCAAATAAATAAAAAAAAAAAATCTAAAAAAAAAAAAATGCAATTACTGACCCCTATTACATGCTTCCTGAATCATACCTCCAATAAGATATGTAAAGCCCTGCAGGTGATCCCAATACATGCAAAAGTTTAAGAATCACCAATTTCTTGGGGACCTCAATTTCCTATGAAAGTTCTCCCACCATACCTTAGAAGCAGGATTTAGTACCTCAAAAAAGGGAATAAAATTATATCACATTGGTACAACAGATAAAACCTTAATGAAAGGAATGGAAATATGATTGCAAATGTACCTTCTGTTCTTTGGAATGTTTTTCTTGTTTAATCTCTCTGTCTCTTTTCATCATTAGAGTAGGAAGTGGGCTACTCAGCCTATTTTTATTCTATGTCTTTTTCTATGCCTCTAATCTAAGATAAAAGAGTCTTTATACACACATCTCAATAGGAGATCCACATTGTGATATAAATCCAATTTCAAGTACTCATAAGATGCATGTTTCTCATCTCTTATCAGGAGATACACTAACCGTTCACTCTGCTCCTACTCTTTCTTCCTGCAATCTGTTTTCTTCCTAGGAGCCAAAGTAATCTATTAATAAAGTCTTATCCCAATCTATTATAAAATTTCTTTGAAAAGCGCTTCCATGTTTTCTACTTTCTGTAAGACCCTTTAGGATTCTGCTTTTTCTGCTTTGACACCAAGACTCTTCCAGTTGGTAAGGATGCTCCAGTCACAGTGGTTTCCTTTTCTTGTTCCTGCATAAATCGAGGTAATCTCTCATCTCAGAAACTTAGAAATTGATATGCTCTCTGCTAGAATGTTCCTGGCTTTATAATTTAAGGATATCATTTAGAATTCATATTATAAGGAACATTCCCCTTGTGTTCATGGATTTCCAGTGCTAAAGGCAATACCTGTCACATGGAAAGTAACAGATGAATATCCGTTGAATGAATCAATGTATGAGCAAATACATCTCACTTAAGAATAAGTGATGATATCAGGAGTCTGGTATATAATTTGAGGATGTTATGTTTCAGTCAAATATTAAATTCATGACTCATATCCTTCTCTTTTCATGAAAGAATATGTAGGAGTATGAATTAGTTGTGGAAGAGATCATAAATGCTTTCATATGATTACATAAGACTGAACACATGCAGTTTATAAGTTTGAGTTTATAAAACAGATTGGTTAACATATCAGGATTAGTCAGAGAACAGTGTCCATTATTTTAATGCCATTCTCAGTAGTGAAATATTCACTTAGGTGTGTATGAGAATAAAAGACTAATTGTCACTGAAGTAATATCCCAAATAATATAAATTTAATAGACAAATAGCTACATTTTAAAATTTTCCTATAAGGTTATTTTTTATGAGTTCTTGAGGTCATTTTAGATCATCAACCTTTCTCCTAAACTTAAAATAGCACTCTTATCATTTACAAAATGGTCATTATCTGATACAGACATTTATATTCCTAATAAATCAGCAGAACTCATAAGAAAATTCATCTAAGAAGCCTACAGACTATTACCATAGGCAACAGTTTACCACTCTGTAAATGAACTCCATCTGCCATGTAGAACAGACTATAGCTTTATATTAACTTCTCTCTCATAAATAAAATACCTGAAATATCCAAAAATATTTAAAATCACAGAGCAAGATTTCTGGAGAGATTATATGGTTGGATAGATTGTTGTAGAAGTCATTTACATGAAAAACATAATTAAGCATAGGAATGAATGGGATAACTAAATCAAGAAGGTTAGAGAAGAAAGCAACAAGAAGGACAGGAAAATGGGAAGCCATGTTTTGAAGGAGCAGGATAGCCTCACTTCAGTTTGTTTTAAAAACAAACAAACAAACAAAAAAACCCATTTTTTTGGTTTGTTTTTAAGACATGGTGTTTTATTAGTTTTAGGTGTACAATATAGTTATTCAGTAATTCCATATATCATCACCCAGGCATAATGAGCAGTACCTGGTGCTTATTACAAGTATACTCCTTAATCCCCCTATTTCCCCCATAGCCCCACTCACCTCCCCCTGGTAACCATCAGTTTGTTCTCTATAATTTAGAGTCTGTTTCTTGATTTCTCTCTCTGTCTCTCTGTCTCTTCCTCCCTTTTTTCCCTTTCCTTATTTGTTTTGTTTCTTAAACTCCATGTAAGTGAATTCATATATTTGTCTTTCTATGGCTGACTTATTTTGCTTAACATTATACTCTCTACCTCCATCCATGTCATTGAAAATGGCAAAATTTCTTTTTTTATGACTGAATAATATTCCTATATATATCTATATAATGTGTATATATATGTAATGTATATAGATATAATGTATCTATATCCCATTATGTATGTAATAATATATAACATATCTAACTATATATATATATATATATATATAAATATCACATCAATCAATGGACATGGGCTGCTTCCATATCTTGGCTATTATAAATAATGCTATATACATAGGGGTGCATGTATCCCTTTGAATTAGTGTTCTTGTATTCTTGGAGTAAATACCCAGTAGTGATTACTGGATCATAATGCAGTTCTATTTTTTAACTTTTTGAGGAACCTCCATACTGTTTTCCACAGGGGATGCACCAGTTTGCATTCCCACCAACAGTGCACAAGATTTTCTTTTTCTTCATATCCTCAGCAACACCCGTTGTTTCTTTTGTTGTTGATTTTAGCCATTCTGAAAGGTGTGAGGTGATATCTCATTATAGTTTTGATTTGCGTCGCCCTGATGATGAGTGATGTTGAGCAAGTCTCCATGTGTCTGTTGCCCATCTGCCTGTCTTCACTGGAAAAATGTGTGTTCCTGTCTTCTGCCCATTTTTAATTGGATTACCTGTTTTTTGTGTGTTGAGTTTTATGTTTTTATATATCTTGGATACTAACCCTTTATCAGATATGTCATTTGCAAATATCTTCTCCATTCCATAAGTTGCCTTTTACTTTTGTTGATTGTTTCCTGCACTGTGCAGAAGCTTTTTATTTTGATGTAGTTCCAACAGTTTATTTTTACTTTTGTGTCCTTTGCCCTAGAATACATATCTAGAAAAAAGTTGCTATAGCCAATGTCAAAGAAGTTATGGCCTGTGTTCTCCTCTAGGATTTTTATGGTTTCAGGTCACACAGTTGGGCCTTTAATCCATTTTGAATTTATTTTTGTGTATGGTGTAAGAAAGTGGTCCAGTTTCATTCTTTTGCATGTTGCCGTCCAGTGTTCCCAACATTATTTGTTGAAAAGACTTTCTTTTTTCCACTGGATATTCTTTCCTGCTTGACCATATAGTTGTGGGTTCATTTCTGGGTTTCCTATTTTGTTCTTTTGACCTATGTGTCTATTTTTGGTGCCAGTACCATACTGTTTTGATTACTCTGGCTTTGTATTGTGATGCCTCCAACTTCGCTTTTGCTTTGCAAGATTGCTTTGACTATTTGAGGTCTTTTGTGGTTCCATACAAATTTAAGAATTGTTTGTTCTTGTTCTGTGAAAAATGCTGGTGGTATTTTGATAGGGATTGCATTAAATGTGTAAATTGCTTTGGGTACTATAGACATTTTAACAATGTCTGTTATTCCAATCCATGAGCATAGGATATCCTTCCTTTTCTTTGTGTTGTCTTGAATTTCTTTCATTAGTGTTTTATAGTTTTCAGAGTAGAGCTCTTTCACCTTTAGATTAATTACTAGGTATCTTATTATTTTTGGTGCGATTGAAAATGGGATTGTTTTCTTTTTTTTCTTTTTTTTTCCCAGAGAGAGGGGTGGGAGCATGTGCATGAGCAGGGGACAGTCGGGAGCAGAGGTAAAGACAGACAATCATAAGCAGATGCCATGCTCAGCACAGAGCCCAATGCAAAGCTCAATCTCAAAACCCTGAGATCATGACCTGAGCTGAAATCAAGAGTTGGAGGCTTAACTCACTGAGGCACCCAACCACCCCAATGGGATTATTTTCTTAATTTCTTTTTCTGCTGGTTTATTATTGGTGTATAGAATGCAATAGATTTCTGTATATTGATTTTGTATGCTGAGACTTTACAGAATTTGTCTTTATCAGTTTTGGCAGATTTTTGGTGGAGTCTTTTGAGTTTTCTGTATATAATATCATATCATCTGCAATAAGAGTTTTACTTCTTCCTTACTAATTTGTATGCCTTTTCTTTTTGTTGTCTGATTTCTGTGACCAGCACTTCAAGTACTATATTGAATAAAGGTGGTGAGATTGGACATCCCTGTCTTGTTCCTGACCTAAGGGGGAAAGCTCTCAGTTTTTCTCCGTTAAGGATGATGTTAGCTGTGGGTTTTTCCTGTACGGTCTTTATTATGTTGAGATATATTACCTCTAATCCTACTTTGTTCAGGGTTTTGATCATGAATGGATGTTGTACTTTCTTAAATGCTTTCTTCTGCGTCTGTTGAGAGGATCATATTGTTCTTATCCTTTCCTTTTTTTTTTATTCTTATGTTAATCCCCATACATTACATCATTAGTTTTAGATGAAGTGTTCCATGATTCATTGTTCGTGCATAACACCCAGTGCTCCATGCAGAATGTGCCCTCCTCAATACCCACCACCAGGCCAACCCATCCTCCCACCCCCCTCCCCTCTAGAAC